>NC_056751.1:665465375-665500375 GCF_019279795.1 Protopterus annectens | reverse complement strand
AGGCTAACTTTATGTTGTACCTAAACAGACATATTGCAAAAAACTGCTGTTGCTAAGGCTAACTTTATGTTCTACCTTAACAGACATTCTGCACAAAACTGTACTGATTGTGTGTTCTGCTCTGCATTAACCCTTCTCTGGTGTGCTTGTTTTACACTTTGGTAAGGGGTCAGCCTTTCTACTCTATCCCTAGACTTAGAATATAAGGTATTAAGTTTGTTGTCTCTTATATACACCCTTTGACTGTTGAATTTACCTACTTATCTTCTCTCTCTTCCTCATATTTTACCAGCCCTGCGATCCTGAGTGCCTGCCTTTCCACTCCTAGAAGCCCCGTGGAATCCAAGTTAAGGAACTGAGTCCTGAAGTGGATTTGTTCTTCCTTCCCACTAAGACTGTGCACCCTCTATAGTCCTTGTTTGAAAGTATGTCCTGCTAATGTATTTTTAATTTAAAAACTCCAGGATATTTGTCTTCCCTACCAAGTTAACCAGCAGCCTACCTAGCCCCCCCTCCAGTAGCAGCTAAGTTGATCCTCTCTCGCCCTCTTTCTATATCCTTTGTCCTAAGGATAGCACTCTCCTCTAGATCACCACATCCCAGCTGTAAACTCTTTGCTTGCTCTGTCTCTCGTTCTTCCAGACTTGGTCACTAGGTGGCACCCTATTTACTAGATACCCATATACTCCTTTATTTTCACTAGAGTTCATGTTTTTCCTGCTATCTTTCTAGTCCTAACCCTTTTCTATTTTCTGTACTATATCCATCTTTACTACCCCACTTAGCTACCTAACGACTATTCTATCTCTCCCAATCTACCTATATTTTTCCCTTTACTTTATCTTACAGTCCACTATTACTTGCACTAAACATAATGCCTCTTTCACTTCTCACTGATTGTTTTCTGTGCCTTGGTCCCTCCCTTGCTTTTCCCGCCCGGCCCTGTGGGCTCACTCCACTCCCCTACTCTACCCCCAATTCCCACCCACCCCCCAGTAACCTTAAACTTATACTTCCTCAGCCACACCCCCAATTTCCTCATAACCTATCACAACTCTAGCTTCATTCACACCTACAAACTCTCAACTCCCTTCTTACTATCACACCCAATTCCATACCATCAAAGCACTACTAATTTCCAACCTTGCTAAGCTCTCCAAACTAAACATGCCCCTGACATTTAAACCACTTTTCTTACCCCTACTCCTTAACATTCTACTTCTATACTATACACTTACTTCCTATGAACACCACACACTTAGCAGATCTCCTAGCTTAGATAAACACACAAGCTCTGTCCTTCCTCTAGCCAAACAAACCCATATTAACCTCCATCTTACCCTTACCTTCCCCTCACTGCCACAGGATACCCTTAACAAGTAACATACTACTAGAAAGTTCTACCTAATACCCTATAAACATTCAAAACTATTATGATTCTCTCTATCACTCTTATTGTCACATGGGGACATTCACCCCAACCCTGGCCCACACAGTTCCCTCCTCCACACCCTCTGTAGTTCCTGCAAAATCACCCCCCTTTTATTCTTAAAAAAATTTCGGTATTGTGTTGCTCTTTCCCATGAAACCATACTGCTGATCACTAATCATCACTCTCTTCTTAACCTAGCTTCTACTCTCCAACTTCCTGCTGTGACTGATCAATTTAATCCTCTGTAGTCTACAGCTCTGCACATCACCCTTATTCTTAAAAGACCAAAACACTTTCTCCATTCCACAGGCACCCTCTCACTTTCCAAGAGTTCATTCAACAATCTAGTTAAAAACTCCACTGCCATTTCACCTAAACACCTCCATGTTTCCACAGGTATGTCATCTGGACCAACAGCCTTTCCATTCTTCATCCTCTTCATAGCTATCCTTAATTTCTCCTTGCTAATCCACTGCACTTCATGATTCACTATCCGCACATCATCCAACCTTCTCTCCCTCTCATTCTCTTCATTCATCAGCCCCTCAAAGTACTCTTTCCATCTGCTCAACACACTCTCCTCGCGTACGTACCCCTCATTATCCTTTATCACCCTTACCTGCTGCACATCTTTCCTAGCTCGGTCTCTCTATCTAGCTAATCGGTACAGGTCCTTTTCTCCCTCCTTAGTGTCCAACCTTTTATACAACTCTTCATACGCCTTACCCTTAGCCATCGCCACCTCTCTCTTTGCCATGCACCTCATCTCCTTATACTCGTCTACTTTCTTCATCTCTCTGACAATCCCATTTCTTCTTCGCCAACCTCTTTCTCTGTGTACTCTCCTGTACTTCTTCATTCCACCACCATGTCTCCTTGTCGTCCTTCCTCTGTCCAGATGTCACACCAAGCACCTTTCTAGCCATCTCTCTTACTAGCTCTGCTGTAGTTACCCAACTATTCAGTAACTCTTCACTGCCAACCAGTGCCGGTCTTAACTCTTCCCTGAACTCCATCTCACAATTACATAAGGTAAATTAGTCAGACAGTAATAGCCTTGTGGTGCCGTGTGCATACTAAAAGGGATTGTGTGCAAAAAGGGATCGTGTGCAAACAAGAGGATTGTGTGCAAAAAGGGGCTGTGTGCAAAAGGGATTTGTGCAAAAAATTTTTGGGGACCAGGAAGGATGACAGTTATGCTGTGATGATTCTAATATAAACACATTACTTATGAGTCTTTGCCTCAAAGGTAAGTAAAGAAGGACGGAGGAAGATGGAGGAGTCAGGTAGAGAGTCCTACTATGCTTTGGTATCTGTGTGTAGAGTAATGTGTGGTATGCCACCTGATGGGGAGTGGGAGGAATTGTGGACTTGAGGGGCTGGTAGGAGCCTCCCATGACAAGGAGCATATGAATGACAGAGTGTCCCAGAAGACTGTCAGTCGGATGGTACCAGCTGTGGCTGGTTTGGATGGTATCACCCTTGAATGGCTGCGTGAAGGAGTGAGACCTATAGTTGTGCGGTCAGTGGGGCTAGCCTGGTGATTGGGAGCATGTGTGTTTGGAGTCAAAAGTCAGAGAGAGAGAGAAACACATTATATTCACTTGCACAGTTGTAAATCCATAAACACATTAAATCTACTTGCACAATTCTTCAAACCCTCTTTCACAGTTCTTCAAACCCTATCACATTTCAATCTCTATACCATTTAAGTGCACATTTAATGATCAGTGTCTCGTTGAGACCTGGATAGACATCAGCTCTCAGTTCTATCTGCCATTTTAATTCCGGACTTGCAGGAATGTGTCCATGTCCCCTACAAATTCTGTTATTTTTCCGCACTGTCAATTTGAATCCTGTGAAGTTTGGGCAAATAGCACTGTGTTTAGCCAAGGCATTCAAACTGTCCTGTTTGTGTATTGCTGCAGTGTGTTCTTTAATCGCTACTCAGCTTCCTGTTCGTTTTGCGATATAGAAATTCCCACAGTGTTGAAAAGCACAGTAGACTACATTTTTGTGTTGCAGTCATAGTGGTCATGTAGACTGACAGTTCTGTTGCAGTCGGGAAGGTGACGTTGTTGTTTTGTAGTGTACACAGGCAACACACTTGCCGCAGTCAGACATTCCAGGTTCTGTCGATACTGCTCTGTGGGATGGGCTTTTATTCCTCTCACGCACCACCAGAAGAAGAGGTTCGTTTGAAACAGAAGTTTGGGGATGTCCCAAGTAACTTTGTCAGACCTTTTTCTCCTCCCAAGATGTCCCAATTGTTGGTGAGGACCCTCTGATTCCCAAACATATCGGTGGAAATTGGAAGGAAACTTGACACCAGTCCTTTTTGTTCGGTCCGTTCTGTGCCCTTGCTGTGAATCCCTTTTCCAGGATTGGTGGGTACCTGGAGTGTCTAGGAACAAGTTTCTGAGGTAAAAATCTTCCTTGATGAAAACCTCATACCTAAAAATGAGTCTGGATAACCGGATGAATTGTCCTTTTGCAATATTCTTTTCATGAAATGGGGATGCTGGATGCTGAACTCTAGATAGTTATTCCGGAAAGTGGGCTTGCGGTAGATGTTGGAGTCAAACTGTCCACTTTCCGGGTCTATAGTGAGGTGGATATCCAGGAATTGAGTGGTGGTTCCGATATGTCCTACTGTGAGGGTCAGGAAGTCCAGACCCTGGAAAAAGGGTTTCCAGAAAATTGCTCAGAGAAAGTCTGTCCCCCTTCCAGACAAAAAAGACCTCATCAATATAACGCCTATACATTATGGTGTTGTTAAACCCGGGCAGTGATTCAACCTTATCCATTTCCCAGGCACTGAGGACTAAGTTTGCATATGCTGGGGCCATTTTGGACCCCATGGCTACCCCTTTCTGTTGGTGGTAAATCTTCCCGTTGAATTGAAAGAAGTTATTTCTTAATACTGCTTCTGTTAACCTGCATACAGTATTAATCTTAGTCCCGCTTAGGTTGGAGTGCCTGTTCAGGTACTGTCTGGTGAGGGTCAGTCCTTTGGCGTGGGGGATGTTTGTGTAGAGTGCTTCTACATCTAGGGTGACCAGTAAATATTCCCCTCCATCCAGCCTTAGTTTGAAGATGTCATTTAGAAAAGCCCAGGAGTCCTTGGTGTAGTATTTGCTGTTCTGTACAATGGGGTTAAGGATGTGGTCCACGTATTGTGAAATCTTTTCTGTTTTTGTCCTTCGGTTCGATACCACATGGCGGAAAGGTGGATTTTGAGGGTTTTTGTGAACCTTGGGGATTCCAAAAAATTTCCCAAGGCTGGGTGTCATGACCTGCATGAAGTCTTTTTCGTATTGAGAGATCTCATCCCTGAGGTACAGTTCCAACAGTAGGTTGTCAATTTGTTTAAAGTTTTGTTGTACCTGGTTGATGTTGACCTTTTTGTAGAACTGGTTATTCATGAGGGATGCTTCAAGTGTTTGGATATAGCTCTCCTGCTCCATCACTACTATCCCGGATCCCTTGTCAGCCTTCATGATCCGTAGGGATTTGTCCTGACTCAGTTCCTCCGAAGCCTGTCGTTCTTCCCTGTTGAGGTTGTGCCACTTTGCTAGGAGCTTATCAGAAAGGAGTTTCCTGATATCCCTTCGCAGGTACTCAAAGAGGCTCAGTGTTTGAGAGTGCAAGAGTGTACAGGCTCTTCATGGTAAGGGGTCTGTTGTTATCTTCTGAGCTTTCCTCATCTTCTTCCTCTTCATATTGTTGTATATCTAATTTTAGTTGTAACTTTCTCAGGTAGCACTTGAGGTCCAGGATAACATCCGCTGTGTTGGCTCTCTGCGCCGGGATGAAAGAAAAGCCTTTCTTCAGTACCTTATGATGGCTTTCCGAGAAAACTCGTGTGGTGAGGTTAAAGATGTCACCTACCCCTGCTGGAGACCTGAAGTCAGTGCTATCAGGTGCTGGTATCAGTGAATGGGGAGGGTGATCAGGGTGGTCCATCAAAGTAATAGTACTGTATCCCATTCCCGCTCCTTCTGCCCCTGTGATTGTTGTTCCCCCTCCTTCCCTCAATATTGTTGGTGTTGTGGTTCCAGTTTCATTCATTACCCCCAGGTCTGAACCTGGTATAAGTCCTGGTTCTGGTTGTGAGTCCTGCTGAAGATAAAAAAACATTGTTGTTGCCACTTGTGTTGTTGTTGGAAGACTGGTCGTTCGTTGGTGGGGTCTGATAAACCCTTCCTTGATTGATCGCACTGTCCTGTGTCCTGCGGTTTGTATTGTTGTTGTCCTCGTTGTTGTCGTAGTGGTCATGTTCACTGGTGTCTGGATTTCTCTGTGTTGGCTGATTTTGGAGAGGCATTTCTGGTCTTGGCTGTCCCCTAGGAGGAGTATGTACCATCATCTGGGAACTACTCCCTGCTAGTGGGCTGGATGTGATGAGGAGTCTATCCACCTCTGGTGTGTTGGGTCCATTTGTGGGTTCTTGTAATTCTGTCGTAGGCCTTAGTTCGGTTGTGGACACTGAACATTAAATGTGCACTTAAATGGTATAGAGATTGAAATGTGATAGGGTTTGAAGAACTGTGCAAGAGGGTTTGAAGAATTGTGCAAGTAGATTTAATGTGTTTATGGATTTACAACTGTGCAAGTGAATATAATGCGTTTCCTCTCTCTCTGACTTCTGACTCCCACATACCCCCTAAACACATGCTCCCAATCACCAGGCTAGCCCCCACTGACCGCACCAACTATACCCCCCGGTCTCACTCCTTCACGCAGCCATTCAAGGGGTGATACCATCCAAACCAGCCCACAGCTGGTACCATCCGCACTGACAGTCTTCTGGGACACTCTGTCATTCATATGCTCCTTGTCATGGGGGGCTCCTACCAGCCCCTCAAGTCCACACCGCATTCCTCCCATTCCCCATCAGGTGGCATACCACACATTACTACACACACACGATACCAAAGCATAGTAGGACTCTCTACCTGACTCCTCCATCTTCCTCCGTTCCCCTTTTTTACTTACCTTTGGAGGAAAGACTCATAAGTAATGTGTTTATATTAGAATCATCACAGCATGACTGTCATCCTTCCTGGCCCCAAATTTTTTTTTTTTTTGCACAAAGTCCCTTTTGCACAATCCTTTTGCACGATCCCTTTTTGCACACAATCCTTTTAATATGCACACGGCACCAAGGCTATTACTGTCTGACTAATTTACCTTATGTAACTGATTGTAATGTTAATGAAAATGCACACAGCACCCTGCTTGTTCACACTTTACTATTGGAAAGGAACTGTTGTTAATTTAAATGGCCTGTAGAACTAATGTATATAAAGGAAGTGAAAAAGGTTGCTCATACTTATGAAACATGTCTTTCTGAAGAAGTCTTGATACATTTTACAACCAGTCATCTATCCTTTCTATTTTAAACCTATATCTTGCTCCTCTTGAACTTTCTGTTTCTTAAAAATAGTGCCCTGGCACTAAAAGTTTTTATCATTATTGTAAATACTGTAAATATTTCTATAGACTCGGGTGAGTCACTATTTTCTCTCCTTCAACATTAGTATTATTGCATGGTTAAGATTATAGAACTAGGAATCCTCACTGGTTTGTCTATATTCTGTTGTATTTCCTTCTATACTATTACTAAGCTAATTAGCTCTTTTTTACATGCCTATAATATTTGTATCCTACTGTGCTGTTTTTGAGTACCTTTTTTATGTTTGGCACTAGTATATAGTGGAGCTTTTCTCCTCGGGCCTCTGCTGAAAATGGACATATATCCAGCCAGACTAGCCCGGTCAACAAATGTAAAATAAATAAAATGATGACACTGGCTCTACACAGACCAACATTTAGGAAGGCAATTTGTGAAAGACCATTCAACAAATTGGTCCAGCAACACAGCACCACTGACCAGCAGACTTTAGAAGCAAAAAACAAAAAAATAAAAACAAGAAAACATGCAAAAGAGCTGAAGAAAGACCCAGTTATGGCAAACCCATGTGACTACTTCAGGGATAAAGGATAGCACAGGAACATTGTGTCTGTATATATATATATATATATATATATATATATATATATATATATATATATATATATAAAATATTGAACGGCAAAACAGCTAAAGGACTGGACCTCGAAGTGCTGTTTGCTAGATCATGGTACAGTAAAGTTTGGAATATTTGCCCTTTCCTCACTGTAGTGTGATCTTGGAGTTGGTATATATATTAAGCAGGGGGTGTGGGGGGCACAGCCTCCCACAATAGCAAGTTCGAGGTCTGGTCTTTTCTCTGTTTTGCCATTTGATATTTTTTTCATTCGGTCTTCTGATATAGACCCATATATATATATATATATATATATATATATATATATATATATATGCATGTATGTACATATGTAAATATTAATAAATATCTTGCTAACCTTTATTAATCACTGTTTTTGTTTTCAAATTATATGTGCATGTGCAAATATGTTTGACATTACTACCTCTCAGTAACTATCATTGTAACCCATTATGTTACATCCTATTATCATCACTACATACTTATTAAAACTGTTAATTTCTGTTTTATTTATGTATGTATATATATATATATATATATATATATATATATATATATATATATATGTATTACATTTTTGCATTTTTGACCTTTTAGTAAACGTTCTGCATGATTTTCTATTTAAAGAGCCTTGGTCATGGCTAAAAAAAAAAGTCAACTTCACCAGCTTACCCAGTATTAGAACTCAACTTTTCAGATGCAAATTTACAAACTCTTTAGGGTTCATTTTGACCTGGAAGCAGAATTAATGAAGTCAGACATACACCAGGCATTTAGCATGCTGCTTACTTTGAATATTTTAGAAGTACCATCCATTATGAACAAGTGTAAAGCTCAGAACCAAGATGCTGATAGAAAAAAATGAACGCTCATAATAGTGCAAGTTGTAGTTCTAGTCACATGATAGTTCTAGCCCTATGATGTTTCAGCAAATCTGAGACACAGACAACAACCTGGTAACTATGAGCAGGGGTAAATAATAAATCATACCTCAGGGGTAAATAATAAATCATACCTCAGGGATAAATAATAATTGCTGAGCTCCTAATGTATGTTAGCTTTCCTTTAAATTACAACTACAGGTTAAGCCAACTGTTTCTTCACTTTCTCCTTCCAAAATATTACTGATACTGTTGAAGATAAACAAAACTTGACTTAGCTGAATGGCAAGCCCATAATTTGCCCATAGATGTTTGTGTGGTGTGGAATGTTTGTCCACATTGTGTTTTAATGAAGTGGCATTTCATCCAGAACTGATTGTCAGTGTTGCACCTTTTGTTTGGAAGATAACATTCTGCTACCCTCTGACCTTGAACAGGATACAGCTGGTGTTGAAGAACAAATACATGAATGGATGAATGATTGAATTTAATGTTTCCCCCTTCGAGTGGCATTTCTGTTTCATTCAGTCTTCTCAACTCATACTGTGTTAACTACATGAAAGTCTCACATTACCTTCTTTGGGAAGTTGCTTTGCTGGCACCTCCAACTTATTGTTAGTTAATATTCATATTTCTGATCCAGATCCAGGAAAAACCAAGACTGTGAAGTCTTTTTAGCCTTGCTTCGTTTCCCTACATCTTTAGTTATACTATTTAGTGTCATTGAATGTAAGGTTGTTCAAATCTTTGCTTTACCAAACTTCATAAGAAGTACAGCTGTACAGATATAAGCTAACTCTACTAATATGACGTTAGTCCCAGGTGAGTGAGCAGATGAGCCAAAAAAGATGGAAACTTAACATCTCCATTTGGCAGACTGAGTGAGTGCGACAGGCATTAATTCGGCTAAGAAATAAGTAGTCTTTACAAAAGCAACTAGTTTAGTCACAGTGCATACACAAAACAAAACTGCCCCACTGAAATATGTATGACAAAGAACAGAGATTTCAGGGAGTCTATATTGCACTGTCTGTTCACATCTGCTGATTTTGTTGTCTTATACCATTCACCTATTAACCATATTATGATACTGCCCAGGCTTTGGGTGAGAAAGTTTAGTTTAGTAAAAAGAGGAAGAAATAATGAAGTGTACAGACATTGATTACATTGCCCTTATTCTAAACGAATGGAGACAACACCCAAAAGAAAAGTAATGGAAATAAAATATTATTTTATAGGAACATGGAGTGAACTATTGGATGAAGGAGCCTTAGCTGAAAAGGCAACCCATGTTATTATGGCAGCTCTCACTAGGCCATTTTGAACAAATTATAAAGAAATGCAAATCTTTTAGAGTAATGCAGCAGGGGAGTAACTGCACACATAGTGGTTCTTTAATCCTGCTATGACATAACCTTTCAGCTGGTCAGACATTTGTGGCTTGATGATTCGACATTTGTGGCTTACAGTACTGTTTGGCTTATTAGTGCTAAATAAGGGGATATTTTTCAGGTGAAAAATCCAGTGGTAGCTGGCGACTTCAGAGCAAAGTGAAGCTGCAGGAAGCAAATGAATGGGTGTGGCCAAATGGAATGAGGTGGGGCTCTATTACAGCAGGTTAATCATCATTACTTATGTTCATCCACACCTGTCTCAGTAAATACAAAATAAAATAGTATTTAAGAATGATATCTGAGTTGAGGGATCAATTACCCAAATTCTTAAAGGTAATCTTCAAAGCAAATCAAATGACAGTTGTTCTAGTAAGAGATGGCTACAGTGATAATTTTATAAAGTGTCCACTTCTAAGGAGAAACCAAAATTAATGTTTATATATGTCTTTTTCCCCAATATCTGCCATTTTTCTATAGACTGCTTTGAAGGGAAAGGTAAGCTACTCACGCTTAAACTGACACAAACATGCACACACACACACACACACACACACACACACACACACACACACACACACACACACACACATACACTTTTTACAGTGGCTGAATAGACAAAAATAGAAGGAAAAATGCAACGTCAAAGTGTATGGTGAAAAGTATAACAAACATAGGCAAGAAAAAATGGAAAACAAATAGGTCTCAATAAATAAGTTAAGAGAAGAGATAAGGTAGGAAAGAAAGAATGCCCAAAGGCTGGCTGCTGAAAACAAAAATAAATAAATAAACAAATGAGCAATAAAAAGAACAAGTAAAGCAGAGACTTTGAGTGATATATTGCTATTACACAGACTCTAGGTCTTTGTTCATAAGGACAAGAAGCTTTTCCTTTATTAAATGATTTCAGAAAAGGCATATGAGGCTTACAGTGATTTCATTTTTGTATTAGTTGTTGGTCAATACATTTAATAGGTACTGCATTTATTTAAAAGTGAAACAATTATATTTTAGCTCTTTAAAAACTACTTGATATAAATATTATTTTTTTTATTCCATTTCTTGATCCATGCATGGAAAAGAATAAACTTATCAACTATATAGGTTATGTTTTTAGTAGAATCTAGAACAGAAGCTGCCATTAAAGAAAGAATTGTTAGTACAGCATGTAAAATATCACATGATAACTGTAAGAATCAATCAGAGGAGGTTAGAAAGGACTGGGAAGAGAGATTGGATAAGCAATTCGCAAAGAAACAAAGAGGATATATGTATGTCTCCCAAACATGCAACAAAATCTAGAAGATGTAGGTTTTTGTCTATAAATGTTTACATAGATATTTTTATATCCCAAATAGACTACAGAGAATTTTTCCTCAGGTAGACATCAAATGTTGGAGGTGTGAAGGGGAAGAAAGAAGTAATTGGAAACATATTTTTTGGGAGTGCGGTGAGTTGGCGGACTTTAAGAATTCCCTGTGGGATGCACTGTCGGAGATGCTGGGTGGGAAGATTGGTCTGATGAGGCAGATGATTTTTCTGAGCTATGATACAGAATCGGAATTGGCTAGACATGGTAAACTGTGTCTAATAACGGTGGCTGCCAAAAAAGCAATTACTAGAAAATGGAAATCAAAATCTAAACCAACTATACTGGAAGTAGTGAATATATTAACAGAGATAAAACAACAAGAATTGAGATCTTTAGAAAAGGGTAGGAGCAAACTACATAGAAAAAAAGGAGTTGTGGGAACAGTACATACAAGGGAGAAATGAGGCCTAAAAGGCAGCAGAACTTAAATGAGCTGTGTAATATATGAGTGAGAAAGATTGGGTAGATTATAACTAATGTATAATTTTTGCAACTGGGGTATGTCAGTATTGTTTGTGGTGTAAAATGCTTGCGACTTGGATTGTGTCTATCTGGTTTGTTTTCATTTATATAAATGTAGGATTGCCTAGGTAGTAAGTGATGGTTTAATGAAGATGTTTCTTGTTTAAAAAAAGCAGGAATTGAATAATTTATGTAATAATGCTTAGGTTATATGATATATTGCAATATATATGAAGTATAATGTTTGCTATGTTATTATAGTTTGATTACATTTATATGAATGTAAATTTGCCTATGTCACAAGTAATAATTCAATAAAGGTGTTTGAAAAAAAATGTATAGGTATATGTTCCACACACACACACACACACACACACACACACACACACACACACACACACACACACACACACACACACACAAAATGTATGTATATCAATTAAAATCTGAACAGTCATACATATATTAGAATTTATTTTATTAATTTAGTATATATTTGAAATATTTTTCTTGGCATTTGCTTGTTTAGATGCTATTTTATAGAGAGGTTTCTGTTAAAGCATTATAATGAAAACTGCAGATTTATATGCACAAACATAAAGTTACTTGCATACTGCTGAATTACCTGATGTGTGGTGTCTCAATTATATGACTTATAGTGGTCCATCCATAACCCTTTTTTCCAACATGGGGTCAGGGCTTTACTTCAACAGTGACAATCATCTAGAGCCAAGGTTTACAGCACTGGTTGGCTAGCCCTGTGACAGCAGTTCATCCACACCACACACACTCACACCTGTGACTAGTTTAGAGTGTCCAACCCATCTACTGCATGGCTCTGGAAGGTGGAAGAGGAATAGAGGACCCAGAAGAAACCTATGTGAACACAGAGAGGACATGCAGACTCTGCTCAGAGGGTACCCCAGCCAAGAATCGAACCAGGGAACCACTTGCTATGAGATGACAATGCTATCCACTGTGCCACCACTGTGTTATAGTGGTCATCATTATGAAACAAGTAAGGGAAATTAAGACTTACCATATTCTCTCTCTATTTTTTTTGTATGTACATATGTGTTGGCTGGGTTGTCTATTTGGGAAGACTCAGTTATCAGAAGCCCTGAAAAAATGTTCCATGCATACAAATTCAGTTTCATTTAATTTAACAGACAGTTAACATGATTTTAATAGTTAAGGTCTCTGGAACATTTGGAATAAGTAGCTCTGAACTATAAAAATATCCCTTAATTTACTGCATCATTAAATAAAAATACATTAGAATTAGTATTCCATTGTCTATTTGATCTGTTCAGTTTGCTTAAAATGTACCAATTGCATAAATTAAATGCACTGCTAATGTTTGGATTACAAAGCCACAGAGGAAACAGCAGTATTTTTTCTTTGAATCCTTTGAAGGAAATCAAAATGAGTGTCCAGTGGAGAAAAGGGACGTTGGCTAAAAACTTATTTCCACGTTACCTCACTCTAACCTCTTAATTACTACATACAGGCTATTAAGTGTGAAAGACATAATACTTTTTCTTTTCAAAAGGCTACTACACTTGATTGGGCATAAACTTAAAATTGGACCTCTCAATAAAAGTAAGGAATATTACATACTGTCCATTATGAACCTTTAGTAGCAGGTACAACTTAAGAAGCTGTTAAAAAAGCAAAGATGCCTGAAAAAAGTCTGGATTGTACAGTTTGCACCATGTTTCAGTGGGTTTCCTTTTAATCTGTTCACACACACACACACACACACACACACACACACACACACACACACACACACACACACACACACACACACACACATAGACACATACTCAAGAAAAAACTTACCTTCCTACCTTTTGGATAAGTGAGATGTAAAGAGCTTATAAAAAGCACAGTATTTAAAATAAATAAATTGCTATAAGTAAATCTTGCTCCCATGCTCATAACTCTGGAGGCACCCAATGCTGTCTTAGTGATATTTCCATCAGACTGCCTTGGTTACCTGAGGCAATGAGCTAATATAAATGGCTACTTGCTGCTTTATACAGCAGCCCAGGTGACTCCTTTTTTCAAGTGACTTTTCTTTTGTCTACTTAGCCTCCTAAGTAGCCATATCAAGTTCAAATAATGTATGGCTGTTTTCAAAACAGGTTAGTGATCAGAGTAAGATGATTTCACTTTTTTCTGCACTGTCTGTATTTTCTAAAGTCTTGGAATGACTGGGCATGTGCATTAGCATGCAAGACATTTCATGACTGTGTAAGGAAGCAACAGAAATAAAATGAAGGCTGATTTTTGTAAAATAATTCAATTTATTTATTTTTTTATTATTTTTTCCATTCAGGGCAGCAGCCCAGCAGTCAGAACCATGAGCCAGCCATCTCTGGTAAAATCATAACCCATTTCAGTGTATTGAAACTGTTATAACAGTGCTTGGTTCCTTAGACCATTTCCCATGTGGAATTCTTTCTGTGTCATATTTGCACATCAGCATGCTCCAGTTTCCTCTGATATCCCAAAGACATGATATAGGTGTAGTGGTGGCCATTCAAATTACCCACAGTTTTGTGTGTGTGTGTGTGTGTGTGTGTGTGTGTGTGTGTGTGTGTGTGTGTGTGTGTGTGTGTGTGTGTGTGTGTGTGTGTGTGTGTGTGTGTGTGTGATTATATGTTTGTGTGCATGCATATATATGCGTGTGTGTGAGTGTGTGGGTGTCTGCATGTATGTGTTTGTGTGCATGCGCACTCGTCTGTGTGATGTGTATGATGTGTGCCATGTGTGTGTGTGTGTGTGTGTGTGGGTGTGTGCAAGAGTGTGTGATTTATGTTGTTACATCGAAATTATGGAGCATTGAACTGCATATGGTTGACACCATATGATCAACGTTACACAATTTTGAAAACGAAAAATAAGAAAACTTAAGTGTTTTTGCAGGGAACAAGCCACCCTGCACCCTCCACACCCCCTGCTAATTATATATACCAACTCCAAGATCGCACTACAGTAAGGAAAGTGTAAATTCCCTGATTGCCAGTGTACCACGTTCTCCATATAACTGCTTCAACTTTTCGGAAAGTCAATCATATGGTCTTGTTCATATGCAGTTTGACTGTCTGAAAAGTCAATCTTCCAAATGCGACTTGTGCGCGCGCGTGCGTGTGTGTGTGTGTGCGTGTGTGTGTGTGTGTGTTTTCACTGACATCCGTCACTTGCCCTTTTCTCGGCACTTGTGAAATAGTGAAACACTGTCCAGGAGCACACATTTACAAACAAGAGTTAGCACATAAGAAGATATGTGTCTGGAGCATTTCTCCCTGGGCCTCCACTGAAAATGGGCTCTGTCCCAGTCGGACTTTTCTGGTAAACAAATGTTGAATAAAAATAAATAAATATGCCAATTTATGTCAGGATGTTTGCAGATTACTGTATTACTAACTGAATAATGGAGAGGTCAGAGCTCCATCCATATCTAATCCAATGTAAGAATAGTGACCATACAATACTTGGGACAACCACATAATTGCATATTTAATACATAGAGGCTCTGCTACATAGAAATGGTCATCAACAGTTGTGATCTGCCTAGCAGAACCTTCCATTATTCCAGTGTGGCATGTTCACAAGTCTGGTTTTGTGAGTCCTGAGCTGATGTACCTTGACAATGAAGTTACAGAGTACAGAATCAACAAAATATTGAAACACAGCCATAAAAGTGTTGCAAGGATTATAGCAGCTTTTTAACATAATTTACAGCTTTTGTGATGAGGAAGGGTTATCAAAGGCTCGTGTTAAAACCTGATGTGAAAATAGTCAAAGACATTATCACAGGTATGGCCATGCATTTCTTTTATCAAATGTTGTGGTCTGAACCCAGTAGTGAAAAAAATATTTAATAATAAATGACAAGAACACAAGACAATATATCTTACTATACAGTGCTAGTCAAGAGTTCAGAGATCACAGGAAAATGCTTAAAATAATGCAGTATGCAGTTTCTGACATCAGAGATCAAGACAGTGCTGGTGATGTTGAATGTTCTACTACTAACTTATTTCAGATTACATCATGTTTTCTCTGGTTCCCAGGCCAATAGAAACTCAAGAGTTCAGCAGCCCTTTTGATCTTGCACCTGATCAGGACGCTACAGCAACAAAAGCCATTATATATGCAAATTCTAGCAATTAACTCTGGTCTCAAAACAATAGCAAGAATTCCTTCATCCAGAACATCTCGGCTCCGAGTTTTGAGATCAAACAATTATACAATGCTTGACTTATCAGCTTTCCTCCAGCAGAGTGGAATGTAATTACATTTTTGCAGTTCAACATCCAATACAGTCTTTTCACATTTAAGAGTACAAGCCTGTGGCATATATTAATATTTACAAATGACAGAATTATCTACAAAATTCTATCTAGCCAGGCTGGCAGCCTTCACATATCTTCCTCCCAGAGAACTCAAGCTAGTTTTTCAAGTGACCCTTGAGAAATGTTGTTTGAGAGGGTTAGGTCTATCTGAATATACCTTACCCCATTCTCTGTCTTGAGAGGCCATCTGTGTTGGCATTGCTACTCCCACTGTGGTGCTACACTGACATATCATATGCTTGCAACCCTAGGCTCCATCTTAGCAACTTGGAATTTTGCTGGCTGGCTCTGTTCAACCATGTTAGGGGATTGTGATCTGTCACTGCAGTGAATTTTCTTCCATACAGATAAGGCTGAAGTTTTTTCAGTGCCCACACTATAGTTAGACATTCCTTTTCTACAGCTGCATAGCATTTCTCCCTGGGTTGGAGCCTATGACTGAGGTAAACCAACGGGTGCTCTTTTCCCTCTGAAGATATCTGGCTAAGTACAGCCCCCACCCCATGGTTTGAAGCATCCACCTGCATAGCAAATTATTTGCTGTAATCTGGACTGGGTAACACAGGGAGTCCTCCCAAAGTTTCTTTAAGCTTTTGGAATGCCTGCTCACATGTTGTGGTTCACACTACCTTATCTGGACTGTTCTTCCTTGTCAGGTCTGTGAGAGGAGCAGCTATGGTACTATAACTGGGAATGAACTTTCTGTAGTACCCTGCTGTCCCTAAGAATGCCCTCACCTGCTTTTTGGTAACAGGTGCAGGCCATGCCTGAATGACTTCTACTTTGGCAGGTTCTAGCCTGATCTTACCACTCCCCACTCTATGTCCCAGGTAGGAGACCTCTGCCATACCCACCTGACATTTGCTGGGCTTAATGGTGAACCCTGTCCTCTGTAGTCTGCCCATCACCTCCCTGACATGTTGAAGGTGCTCTTGCCAAGAATGGCTGTAGATGGCAATATCATCTAGGTAAGCAAGGGCAAACCCTCCTGCTCCTGCTAGGATATGATCTACCAGCCTCTGGAAAGTTGCTGGGGACATTTTTCATCCCAAAGGGCATATTTGTTAACTCATACAAACCAAAAGGAGTCACAAAGGCTGACTTCTCTCTAGCACTGGGAGTCAAGGGCACCTGCCAATAACCCTTGGTAAGATCAATGGTTGTAAGATACTTAGCCCCACCCAGCTGCTCTAGGGCCTCATCTGTCCTAGGCATGGGTTAAGCATCTGACTCTGTGTGACTAATTTCCTGTAGTCCACACAGAACATGGTGCTGCCATCCTTTTTAGCATCAGCATCATTGGGGAGGCCCAGGGACTGTTGGACTCTTGAATTACCCCTAGTTCCAACATTTCCTGTATCTCCTCCCTCAGAGTCTGTTTGACTCTCTCAGGCACCCTATAAAGGGCCTCCCTAATAGGCCTTTGTGGTTCTGTATCCACCTGATGCTGCACCAGGTGGGTGCACCCTGGTTTCCCATTGAATATGTCCCCAAACTCCTGTAACACTGCTCGGATTTCTCGAACCTGGGTAGGAGATAGCTGCTGGGACATTGCTACCCCTTCCATTGAGGTGTCAGTCCGAGCCTCACTGAGGAGATCAGTCACCAGATCTCCCTCAGTCTCCTCCTGCAATCCAATGCAAGTTCTCAGCACAAGGGCCTCTCTATCCTGGTAAGGTTTCATTATGTTAACATGATACAGTTAGTGCCCCTGCCTTCTGCCTAGCAGTTCCACCATGTAGTTAACATCACTTACCTTTCTTACCACCTTGTAGGGTCCCTCCCAAGCTGCTTGCAGCTTGTTGTGTCTGACAGGGATGAGAACCATTACCTGCTGCCATACAGCATACTCTCAAGCTTGAACATTCCGGTCATACCAGACCTTTTCTGTTGTTGGGCTTCTGCCAGGTTCTCCTGGGCCAAGCCCATGAGTTCCACCTTGTCCTGAGGTTTAGGACATATGCCACAACAGACTCCTTGTGAGATTCACACTCACCTTTCCACTCATTACGAATTAAATCTAGAGGTCCCCTCATGCTATGCCCATACAGCAACTCAAAGGGTGAAAAACCTGAGAATTCTTGGGGAACCTCTCTGTAAGCAAACAACAGATGGGGCAAATATTTGTCTCACTCATCCTTAAACTGGTCTGCAAATGCCTGTAGCATGGACTTGATTGTAGAGTTTAACCTCTCAACCAGACCATTAGTCTGGGGATGGTTATAGGGTGATCTTCAGGTGCTTCACCTCACAGTACTTCCACAGACAAGCCAACAGCTCTGACATGAAATTGGAACCTCTGACATTCAGTATTTCTTTTGGGAAACCTACCCTGCTGAAAATCTCTAACAAGCCACTGCCTCAGGGTATCTTGTAGCATAATCTGCTACCACTAGGATATACTTTTTCCCTGTGGAACTTGGGTACTCAGATGCCCCACAATATCCATAGCTACCCCCTGAAATGGCTCCTCAATCACAGGCAAAGGCATCAAAGGAGCTCTCACCTTGTCTCCTGCCTTGCCTACCTTTTGGCAATGCTCACAGATCCTGTAGTACCCAATTACATCTCTGGAAATTCTAGGCCAATAGAAGTTCTGCATAATACATCTCTTTGTATGTTTTATGCCCATATGACCTGCCTAGGGAATATCATGGGCTATGGCTAAAAGCATTAGATGGTAGGCTGTAGGCACTACCAACTGCTGTACCCTCTCACCTTCTAGCCCTCCCTCAGGGGTCCACTCTGTATACAGTAACCCTTTGTCCCAGTATAAAAATTCCCCCTTCCCTTGAGAATCAGGTCCCTCACTAGCTACCTCTCTCAGGCCTTGCGATGTGGAGTCTGAGAGTTGAGGCTGTCTCAACTCTCTCTTTGTAACCCTCCCCAGCTCCCCTTCCACAGGAAGTCTGGTATCCTCTGACAGCGGTGCCTCACTATCAGCCTGGGTACTACTACTCACCTCTACCCTTGCAGTCCCTCTGTCCAAGTGAATATCAGTACCCACAAGCAGCTGTGGGTCACCTTCAGTCTCACTGATACACGGTAGCTCCCTCCCTGAAGTAACCACCTCACCAGTCCTGGCTGCAAGTATGTGATCTGTCTGGCTCTCTCCCAGACTACCAGACTTGCATGCTTGTCATCAAGCCTGACTGCGGGTAACTGCATTAACACATAGTACTGCCTCATCAAAATCCTTCCCTATCAAGACATCTGCAGGGTGGTAGTTTAGTACCCCTGTTGTCTCAAGACAACCTACTATTGGCATTTTTGTCTTTCCCACTTACTCGCTCTCTCACCTTTTGTTACCCACCTTGCCTCTGTGGACATCTGTGTGCCACATGGCCACACTGGTTGCATTCAAAACATTTAACCCTAGGTCCTGGACATGTACCTGGACTAGTGGCTTCCCCATGCTACTGGCAGATTCTTTTGGGGCAGTCTGAGCTGCCCACCATGGGTTCCTTTAGATCCATGAGCAGTACTGGGGGTCCCTTTCCTGTGCAGGGATGCCCTGCTTGCTAGGTATAGGTCTCCCTTCTTCCCCAACTCATCTGAAGTAGCACATTGTCTATCAGCTAACCAGATCCTCATGTCCTCAGCCAAAGTGCTAAGGGCTTGTTCCCTCACCAAAAGGTCTGCCAGCCCTTCAAATGTGGTGACCTGACATCCACTCACCCAGCTATGAAAATAAGTGCTCAGTTCAGCAGCATATTCACAGAAACTTCCATCTGCTTTGCATATATGCTCACAAAACGTTTTCTTATAAGTTTCAGGTGTTAGCTTAAAAATTCTAACAAGCAATCCTTAAGAGCAGTATAATCAAAACATTCATGATCAGTTAATTTAGACAGCACAGTTACAGCTTTACCATGGAGTAAGGGTGTCAGGAACCATACCCAGACCCTTTGGTCAACATCATACTGTTTAAATACCCTATCAAACGTATGAATGAAACTGTCAAAATTATCCCCCTCTGTAAACTGCAGAAGAAATTTAGTGACTTTCTGTGCTTCTGGGGTCCAGTTACTCCCTCCCCCATTACCTCCATGACTCCGGCAAAGAGTCAGCATCTCCTTTTCGTGCTGCCTCTGCCACTCCTTTTCCACAGCTTCCATTTCCAAATGCTTGGCCTCCAACTCAAGTCTCTTTAGCTCCAGATGGATTTTTATGCCCTCTGCACAAAGGTTGAGCTGTCCATTCCCTGAGTGTTGTACATCTCCATGGCCAGTCTGATCTTCCTCCTGGTTGCTGTTTTCTGATGCAGCTTTGACCAAAGCTGCAATCATGTCTGCCTTAGTCAGGTTTCCCTGCACCATTCCTTTAGCCTGGCACATTTCCGCCAACTTACTCCTTGTCAGCTAACTAAGCTCACAAACGAAATAAAGCAATTGTGATCTGAACTCTGAATATTTACTGTGTGGCTGATTTAGAGTACAAAAACACCTTCAGTGATTACTGTACACAAGCTACAGGAATTCACTATCCACACCACTACAAGCCAATTGCCAACCAATTAATATGTGGTATGGATATCCCACCACTGCCAAACAATTAATATGTGATGCTTGTGCACTGGCCCAGCAGTCAAGGAGCCTCAATCCTCACCACTAACACAAGCGAGGGGCGTCCACATTTGGAAGGACAACAAATGCACACACAGTAAAGTACAATTTCCCTTAAGAACACACAGAGATCACAGTCTATCTGGGGCTGGTGTCTCCATTTCTCTCCAGATACCCAATAAGACTCCCCACTGACACAGCTATAGGGTCCAGATCTCAGCCTAGTGGTCAAGCTAACCCCCAGCACCCTCTCTGTCCAACCAGTGCTTCATGTCCCTGCCCATGTAGCTCACACACACACACACACACACACACACACACACACACACACACACACACACACACACACACACAAACACTTTAAGATATGAGTTATATTCAAACACACAAATACTCCTGGGTATGGCTGGCACAGGTTCTCCAGCTATGCTCTTTCCTGCCAGGCTATAATGTAGTAATCACCTGCCACCAACCACTAATATCAGCTATTAATAAGGCCCTTATCAATTGGTGTCCAATTATTACTGTGCAATATTATTATCCAAATGGTAAGTGTGAAGAATAGCAAGGCTTATTTGGGGTGGCTTGGACAGTGTCACTTTAGGGTCTATATTACATGATCGAATGATCACAATAGTGAACGCTTTAAAGAGCGAAAATGCAGCACACCAAAGTGCATTTTGTGGGATCTCAGTACAGTGAAGAGCAGAATATTTGCTCTTTCCTCACTGTAGCACGATCTCAAAGTTGGTATATATATATTTAGTAGGGGCTGTGAGGGGAGCAGCATGCCACAATAATGGTTTCAATGTGAGCATTTTCTCTCTTTAGAGCGTTTGCTATTATGATCATTCGATCACGTAATACAGACCCTCACTATATACATGCAATATACTCTAGAGCTTAAATTATCTCTACATAAAGCAGCCACAGTTGAAAGGTTTAAAAATATTTAATAATAAATAATAAGAACACAAGACAATACTTCTTACTACACTGTGCTAGACAAGAGTTCAGAGATCACAGGAAAATGCTTAAAATAATACAGTAGAATAGTTCTGATATCAATACAAAAAAACTAGTCGAATCTTCCTATTTCCTAGCTATATCTAAAAGCAAACACAGTTCTAAAATAAACTTACATATAGAGCAAGACAGTGCTGGTGATGGATGTTCTGAAGACAAATGCAAAATGTCCTGAGTCTCTCTCTCTCTCTCTCTCTCTCTGTCCTTAAATTGATTAACACGGTACTACTGACTCATTTCAGATTACATCATTTTTTTCTCTGGTTCCCAGGCCAATAAAAAACTCAGAGTTCAGTAGCCCTTTTGATATTGCACCTGGTCAGGAAGCTACAGCAACAAAAGACATTATACATGCAAATTCTAGTAATTAACTCTGGTCTCAAAACAATAGCAAGAATTGCTTCATCCAGACATCGGAGTTTTGAGATTAAACAATTATGCAATGCTTGACTTATCAGCTTTCCTCCAGCAGAGTGCAATATGGTTACATTTTTGCAGTTCAACATCAAATAAAGTCTTTTTACATTTAAGAGAACAAGCCTGTGGCTTATATTAATATTTATAAATGACAGAATTATCTACAAAATTCTGTCTAGCTAGGCTGGCAGCCTTCACATATCTTCACAACCATTTTGACCCCCTCCCCATATTACAGAACATACCACTAAATCCTGGTGTGCTTTTCTAAACTGGACATTAATTTTAATCAGTGATGTTTTCTAAATCACTCTCTGAGAGAAAACTGCATAATGTTACTGTTATACTTTGTGACTCAAAACTCTGAAGTTCTTCTTTGACAGTTCCATCTGACTTTATAGCTCTGTCATTTCTTCACACCACTTCAGAACTGTTTTTGTTGTTGTTGTGATGTATGCGTGTGTGTGTGTGTGTGTGTGTGTGTGTGTGTGTGTGTGTGTGTGTGTGTGTGTGCACACATGCGTGCGCACGACTGTATGTATTTATGTCAGTGTGTGCATATTTCTATGAGACATATACCATCATCTATGCAGACCATTTCTGCTCCTCAGGGTCCAGTTTAATTCCTCAGTTCCAACAGTCTCATCCATGCAGAACAAACCTTTTTGTATTTCTTTTATTTGCCTTCATTCCCTTGAATATCTTCACTTTGTTTCTTTAAGCCTCTCTTATTCACTTCATTAGTACTTGTTTCTAGTTTTTTGACTCATATTTTCTTTTCCGTCTCATAAAATTAGTTTATGGCTATTAGAGATGGACATCTGTGTTGTATTGACAATTGCTTGTGAGTAGGCCTTAAGTCATTATGTAGTTAGAAAGCTAATGCAGACATGTCCAAATAGATTTAAACTGGTAAAATTCCTTTCTCCCTTACCCTGTTAGATTTCAATCTTTATATTACTGCTGAACACACATCTATCTCTGCTAGCTGATCCTTAAGAAAATGAGAAGGAAGAACTAGAAAGCTTGACTAGAACAGGCATCTTAGAAAAGTAATGCAGAAAATATAAGGCGAGTAGAAAGAAATCCACTTCAGGACAGGGTCTATATAACGATGTCAGCAGGGCTGTTCATCAAACGCCCTTACATCAACAAATATCCACCGAAATACCAAAACTTTGAATGACCACAAAAGCGATTTTTTCCTAGAGAAAAAAAATCACTGGGCTAACAATAAGCAAAACAAACTGAAAGATACAATGAAGTAGGGGTCTTTACCTCCCATAACCCCCCTACTTAAATATACCAACTCCAAGATCACACTACAGTGGAGGAAAGGGCAAATACCGACAACAGCCAAGTGATTTTTTTTCCCCTGGGAAAAAATTTGCTTATGTAGCTGTTTAGAGTTTTGGTATTTTGGTGGATATGTACCGATGAAAGGGCGTTCAAAGCACAGCCCTTTTGAAAAGGTAATATAGACCGCAGGACAGACAGTGCTCTGTTAGGGTGGCACATCTTAACAGTGCAAAAAACTGGATCCTTAATGAAAAGTTTTATCTCTGTTAGCTCAGGTGCAAAACAATATAGCCAAATATCTAAACTCCTGCAGATCACTACCTGAACATATTAGAAGTAAAATATTGCAAAACACTCTACAGCAATCATTTTTGCAATGGGGGTTACACCCTCCTTGCACTCCCATTAGGGGGACTCTGCAGTCACATCATACATGTATGGGTCTACTTTTCCTCAATGAATGTACATTTCAGTGAAGTTCAAAAAAGCGACTCCAACTTGGCGAAAGTGCACATCAATGAAAATGCACTACTTC
The DNA here is from genome assembly GCF_019279795.1 of Protopterus annectens. Taxonomy (NCBI): domain Eukaryota; kingdom Metazoa; phylum Chordata; order Ceratodontiformes; family Protopteridae; genus Protopterus; species Protopterus annectens. The sequence goes on along the minus strand of NC_056751.1, from coordinate 665,476,575 downwards.
GAACTATACTTCTGTGAAAATCAAAATCAGTAAAACTTACATGTCGAATGCATTTTTGCAAGGGGGTAAGCCCGCCACACCCCTTGCAAATTATATATTACCAATTCTGAGATCACAGTACAGTGGGGAAAGGCTATATTCCTTATCCTCACTGTATCATGATCCATATCAAGAAGCTCTAACTGCTGTATACTTTCCACTCCCATTACTACTTTAACCAATACCGACAAAACACCATATCTGTTCTTCTTCATGATGCCAGAAGTGCCGATCATTCTTCAACAAAGTGTGATTCAGAGTAGTGCATTTTTGTTTAACTGCACGCTAATTTGGAGTCAGGTTTTTGAACTTCAGTAAAGTGTAAATTCGTTGAAGAAAAGTAGAACCATAGATATATGTATATATATATATATATATATATATATATATATATATATATATATAGGTTCACTTCAAAATCTTGAACACTCAAAATCCCGAATCTCAAAATACTCAATTCAAAATCTTGAAAGCTCAAAATACTGAAAACTCTTAATACTGAATCTCATAAAATTGAAAAACATACAGGACACCGATACTGACTATATTGCAGCAGAAATACATATAGAAACAAAGAAACGACAAACCATATCAGTCTAAACCAACTATAAACAGGGGGACAAGCTGCCCTGCACCCCCCACACCCTCTGCTACTTAAATATATCAACTCCAAGATCGCACTTCACCGCACTAAGATGAGTTATGTTGTAGTATAGTACAGTAAAAGGAAACATGACTAATATTACAACAGGCAGTCATGAAGCATGCAATGGTATGTTTGCCATTTTCTTCTGTGAAGTGCGATCTCAGAGTTGATATATTTAAGTAGTAGGGGTGTGGCGTAGCCCCCCACATGGGAGGGGGTAATTTTTGAAGAGTAATATGTTTCTGTTTGTATTTCTGCTGCAATACAGTCAGTGTTGGTGTCCTGTATGTTTTTCAATATTATGAGATTCAGTATTATGAGTTTTCAGTATTTTGAGCTTTCTAGATTTTGAGTTCAGTATTTTGAGATTCAGGATTTTGAGCTTTCAAGATTTTGAAGTGAACCCATATATATGTATATATATATATATATATATATATATATATATATATATATATACATATGAATCTATATCTAATTGCTGAATTTACACATTGACGAATTCCACTTTACCGAGACCATTTGTCCAAAAGAACACTCAGCCGAAAACACACATTGCCGAACTTCATTTTGCTGAGTTACATATATAAATTGTTTCTGGCATATTTACTATGTAAGGAAAGGTAATTTGACTCAAGTTGTATACCATACCTGACTACATCATGGCGAACATGACAACGTACTCACCCAGAACCTGTCTGCAATACGAAGGACGTTACAGTGGGGATAAGGGAATATATCCTTTTCCCCACTGTAGTGTGATCTCGGAGTTAGTATATTTAAGTAGGGGGGCATGGGGGAATGCAGCCCCCACATGGAGGGTGCAGGGGGGCTTGTCCCCTTGCATAACAGTGTTTAAAGTATTTAATTTTAATTTTAATTGTGTCTGAGAACAGACAAAAGTATTCAAATGTGGAGTATATTATCGAGATCGCTACTTTAATACAAATGTGAAGACTTCAGTTAATATAACGTGATAAATGAAGTAATACATTGGTTTAACTGCAATATTTTCATTTTTTTCCATTTACTTTTTGGACTATTTTGTGGAATTTGTATCACTGTGGCTGTGTTGAATGGGTTAAAGGTGTGCAGTTTCACATTTGCTGGTTAAGTTTTTAGGCAATGTGTTACTCAGCAAAATGAAGTTCAGCAATGTGCATTTTCGGCTGAATGTTCTTTTGGACAAATGGTTTCAGACTGAGTGGAATCTGGCTCATAGGTTCATAGGTTCATAGGTTAGTACTAGGCTAACTGCCCTTGCGAGCCATTTTAAGCCTAGCCAATTATCCCTTGTGAGACTCAAACCCTGCACCTTGTGTTTGTAAGGCAAGCACCTTAACCATTAGGCCACCCTCCCAACCCCCCCAATGTGTAAATTGGGCAATTAGATATAGATCCATGTATATATATATATATATATATATATATATATATATATATATATATATATATTTATATGTATATAGTATCTACAAGTTCACACAAAGAAATACAAAAAAAAAATTATCTTTTCCCTTTTTTCCAACTTGCATGACTTCTGAGCAGTACAACAATTGAGAAAGAGAAATGTGCAGTGTACCAAAATACTAATAACGATAACTGATACATTGATGTTGCAATGATAGATATTAGCTGTACTGATAATGATACCACATATGACCGTGTAATACATTGATGTTGCAATGATAAATATTAGCTGTACTGATAATGATACCACATATGAATGTGTAATACATTGATGTTGCAATGATAGATAACATTGATGTTGCAATGATAGATATTAGCTATACTGATAATGATACCACATATGAACGTGTAATACATTGATGTTGCAATGATAGATATTAGCTATACCGATACTTATACCACATATGAACGTGTAATACATTGATGTTGCAATGATAAATATTAGCTATACTGATAATGATACCACATATGACCGTGTAATACATTGATGTTGCAATGATAGATATTAGCTGTACTGATAATGATACCACATATGACCATGTAATACATTGATGTTGCAATGATAGATATTAGCTATACTGATAATGATACCACATATGAATATGTAATTCATTGATGTTGCAATGATAGATATTAGCTGTACTGATAATGATACCACATATGACCGTGTAATACATTGATGTTGCAATGATAGATATTAGCTATACTGATAATGATACCACATATGAACGTGTAATACATTGATGTTGCAATGATAGATATTAGCTGTACTGATAATGATACCACATATGACCGTGTAATACATTGATGTTGCAATGATAGATATTAGCTATACCGATACTTATACCACATATGAACGTGTAATACATTGATGTTGCAATGATAGATATTAGCTATACTGATAATGATACCACATATGAACGTGTAATACATTGATGTTGCAATGATAGATATTAGCTGTACTGATAATGATACCACATATGACCGTGTAATACATTGATGTTGCAGTGATAAATATTAGCTATACTGATAATGATACCACATATGAATATGTAATTCATTGATGTTGCTGCCCTGAAGGACAGCTAGCCCATACTCAAGTATGAATTGTCAAATTCATTTCATACATGGGTAGAGAATTTAAAATCATTTGGGGTTTGAGCAGCAATAAAAGGTAAGGTTTTTACCTTACAAAGAGAAGGTACGGGGTTTGATTCTGAAACTGGATAACTGGCTACGCTCAAAATGGCTCACAAGAGCAGTCAGTATAGTACTAACCTATGAGTAACACACTGCAGAAATGATCAATGTATATAAATATATAAATATTTTTTATGTGTATGTGTTTGGTATGTGCATGATTGCATGTCTGTGTGTGTATGTGTTTGCACGCATGTCTGCATGTGAGTATCTCTTTACTGTTCTTTTCCATGTTGCATATATAATTGGATTCCATTTATTCATTTACCTGCTTATGCTGTAATCACTGCTGTATATTGTAAGCACCCAGTCTGAGTAACGTTATCTCTTTCTGTGCCAGTGTGCATAATTAATAACATCCAGGTCACCAAAATAAATTAAATACTTTTTGGTAACACTGGATGCTTTGTTTAGTCATTTATTTAATATGGTATTGTTAGAAGCATGGCAGTATCTGCTAGTGTTTGGCTGCTCAGAGTAATTTTCCTTAGTACTTAATAATTTTCTACCTGTTTTAAAGAACAAGGTAGCTGTTTTCTTTGCTGGCACGAGGTATGTCATATTTCTTATATTCAGGTAGATGCAGCTTTAGTAATTAATTTCCATTTATTTATAGGATGTGCACTGCATTGCAGCTGCAGCAAATCAGTTGCTGTGTTTCCCTCACATTTGTCTCTTGTCTCTGGAGCAATGCATGACCTAGTTGTTCTTACTGAGCTCCATGCTGAAACCCTGGCAACATGGTGTTTGGCACTGTCCCCATCCCCCACTAGTACCAATGCATTATCATCACTAGTGGTATTGTCATCTGGATCTTGGATTAGTCCTTTCTCTGCAGAAATAAAGCTCAGACCATGGTGTGGGAGAGGAGCATCTGCCAGAAATGAAAACAAGATAGCTTTGCGTAGCAATCCAGGTGTCAGAGGGCTACCCAGCAGGGGAGGACTGAGCACCTAGAGGAAGCTTGCTCTCCTGTCCTGGGGTTTCAGTACTGTTTTGCTACTTTGCTATTTCTTGGTGGAGGCCAGGTGGTTTGCAACAACAAGGTTTTCCAAATTTTTAGCTATGGTTTTTTAACTAAATAGTCGCTTTGGTTTCAACGAGAACTGCTGTTAGCACTAGCGAGCCTACTGGGTGTGAGTTAAACTGATTGCATTAATTGTCCTGCTTAGGATTGTCTTCTGAAACTCTGACCTCTTGCAATCTTTACATCACATGACCTTGTGTTACCTGTATCTGAATTTTTAACTGGAAATGGGTTAATAATTAGGAATGTTTGTGAAACCTGTAACTGCATTCTAGCTATCACTTGTGTTAATATTAGAAATGCTGCACTAGTACGGCTGCCGGGTGTTCGTAGCTCAGTAATTAATGCATTTGTTGGCTCTCTGAACCAAACGACTGCCCAGACAGTAAATTTTACATTTATTTAATCTGCAGATGTCTGCGTTTGTGTAACTGCGAACTTTGATTCCTCATTTCCTCCTTTATTAATGGGATATTGTTTTACTCCCTAGCCATCTCCTTCCTGTTTCACCTCCAATAATTTCTGGATTTCCTATCCCAATATCTCTACTTGGTTACCCCCCCTCCAGTGACTGGGAATACAGCCCTGACCAGCACAGTACAAGAAAGCTAACTACGAGGGATAGACACTAAGAATGCAAATATCTCCCTCAAGCATTGAAAGTTTTGTGTGGGATTGAATATTAGTGTGTAACTGCTAAGTCTGAACACTCCAAAGTGCTTTGTGCTTTAACTACCGTAGCTGAGCACTATACCATGGGTTCCTGCTGCCAAACCCATACTCCTACCTCCAGATTCCCGAATAACAAATTCCCCTGCTTACTGTACACCTGGTTATAAATCCCGTGTACCTATATCTGATATTTAAAAGCTGAAAATTGTGTTTAGCCTGACCTCGTTGAGTGGGATAGACTGATTGTTTTTTTTGGGCGATCTCACTCCAGAAGGTGCTGCTCTGCTCCATTCACCCTCGCTACACTTGGGCTCACTTCACTTCCCTCCCATCCCCATTACCACCCACCCCCCCATATCATTTCCTTTATATCTATCCACACCTGTATCCATCCCACCAAAACCCCACCCCTTCCTGTTTCACTAACCAACCCTCTACTATTCCTTACTATCACCCCTTTACTTACAGTACCTTTCAGCTCCTATACTTAAACCTGTAGTCCCCATCTTATACCCTTAGCCTACATTTCCATTGACAACCTTTACTCCTAACTTCCTTTCGTTTAGCCCACTGCTCTGTCACAACTTACCTTCTTAATACATTACTCCTTCCTACTCTTACACAGTATGTCTTCACTTACTGTATCTGTTCTCATCCTACCCCCACTTAATCTCCTTCTCCTAGTAACTTCCCATCCCTATGTACTGTCCCCTATCATAATAACCCCTACATACCCTCTTTCAGTCTCTCATACTGCTCATTTCTCTATAATCATTTCTTCTTCCATCCTTCCTCTAAACACTCCACTCCCTAAAATAAAATATCTCCTACTTATCCTTCAGCTTCCCAAAGCAAGCCCAAACGTTGCCACTACCAAATAACATTTAGAAAGTTCTACTATCTACTACTGAGCCTTCTATCTGGTGATATACACCCTAACCCTGGACCTATCTCCTCCCCCACTTCATACACCCCTCCCTCACCTAACAAACACATTTCCTTCTACTCTATCAACACTCACAGTATACTAAACAAAGTCTGTGAATTTCATGCCTGGATAACTGATCATAACCCTGATATTGCCTCCTTGACCGAAACCCAGATAATGACATCCTTTCCCCAGGATATAACATATTACAGCTAGATAGCCCTAACAAAAAAGGAGGAAGCATAGCAATACTTTATGCTAACCATCTCACCTTGACATTGCTACCTAAACCTACCCCATCCTTTGTACCTGCAGAACTGATCATAGCAAACCTCAAAATTTATGACCACTCCTACTTCACTCATAACTTTCACAATGAAATCATTATCCTTGGGGGCATGAATATCAACTTGTTATCTATCACTAATTACAGCTCAAAAATTAACATTACTTTATATGGACTTTCTCAGCTTATGACCCACCCAACCCATTCTAATAATTCTCACACTTCTCATACCCTAATAGACTGGATACTAGTATCCTAACCTTTGAAATACCACAACCCCCAAACCTTACCAAACTGTTTAAGTGACCACTCTCCAGTAAAGGTTACCAGGTTCTCTCCCCAATTGTCTAAGCCACACAGATGCATCACCTGTTGCAAACTCTCAAACTTTAACCCTGACACTCTTAACACTCTCCTCTCCAAAGTTAACTGGTACATTCTAAAACACCTCCCCTTAGATGAAGCTGTCCTTCACTTCAACTCTGTCTTTCTCAACATACTAGACTCTCTGGCTCCCATTCGTACTATATGCATCAAATCTACAGTCTCACCCTGGCTGTCCAAAACTACTACTTAACCTTATGAAAAATAGAGACAAGCTTTGGAAAATCCGGTCCCAAACTAAACTTCCTAAAGATCTGCAAAAATACAGAGAAGCAAGGAACTTAACAAAGAAATATATAAACAAAGACAAAAAGGAATTTTACTATAACCCTCCTATGGCACTAAAAACCAACTCAAAAAAATTCTGGCACTCAAATAACCAGATACTCCACCCAGGCAATCCCTCTCCCCTTAACCCATCCCCAGACAAAACCCCTCTAGAAATTTCCTCTCTATTTAACTCATGCTTTATTGACTCCATATCCAAGCTATTAAAGTCTAACACACCATCTACTTCTATCTTCCTGTCACAAATCCTCCTTCAACCTCACCTCTCTCCAACTCCTTCTCCTTCAAATCAGTGCCAGCTTCCTTTATCAAGACTCAACTATCCAACTTAAAGCCCTGCTCCCCATCTACTGATAAAATTCCTCCTAACTTTCTCCAACTAGCATCAGAGTCTCTTGCCCTACCAGTATCTATTCTAATTAATTGCTCCATCGCAGTTTCATACTCTTCCAATACATAAAGGCGGCAACTCCTCTGATATCTCAAACGCCCGTCCTATTGCTATCCTGTCCCCTCTTTCCAAAGTCCTTGAAAAGTGTGTTCACAAATGGGTCATGCAATATCTTACTAGGCATAACCTTCTAACTCCTACTCAATATGGCTTCGGACCTATACATAGCACTACCACAGCACTTCTATCCTTTCTCCACACAGTCTCTCTTGCCAGGGACAACCACAAGCTAGTTTCATGCCTATTTCTGGATATGTCCAAGGCATTTGATACTGTTTCTCACCCTCCACTCAAACAAATTACAAGAACTAAATTTCTCCCCCGAAGCTGTTTCATGGTTCTCTAGCTACCTCTCCAATCGAACCCAATCAGTTAAATGGCAGTCCGCACTCTCACCACCTCTACCAGTAAGAATGGGTGTTCCCCAAGGCTCTATTTTAGGGCCTTTACTCTTCAATATTTTCACTAACAATCACTACTCTGCCTCCCCCTTGACTTCTCTAGTTCAATATGCTGACGACTCGACCATCACTACTGTTGCCAGCTCTGTCTCTGAACTCCATTCTGCCACCCAAACTGCCTTTAATTCAATAGAATCTTGGCTTAGTGACAATCAATTCATACTCAATCCAAAAAAAAAACAAAACTGCTACTGTTTCTCCCTAAAAATCTGTCTTATATCAAATCTGCTTTCTCCATTCTATCTCTTAACAACACCTCCATACAAGTAGAATCTTGCACCAAACTCTTAGGAATCACCATAGATGACCAACTGAAGTTTGACATACATATCAATAACTATCAAAAAGGCCCATCAAAAACTCGAACTACTCTACAGATCAAAAAAATTCTTTCCTCTGATGCCAGGATTACACTCTCTCAATCATACTTCCTACCCAGTCTTATGTATGGCTCCCAGATCCTTACTAATCTTGACTCTACCCTTCTCTCCAAGCTTGAAACCTCCTACAATAAAATAGCATGATTTGCAGCAAATCAAAACTATAAATCCCATCACTGCATCTCACTAAAATAAATGGACTGGGTAGAACTACCTCACCATCTTGTCCTCTCTCAACTTCCCATTATTCACTCTGTCCTTTACTTGCCTTCTTTCTGCCCAACACTTGCTCCACTAATTTCTTATTACTCTCCCTCCAGACAACATAGAAGCTCTAACCAAAACTTACTCCAAATCTATAAACCCAAAACTAAAACTGGATGTAAACTGTATAGCTATCACCCATCCATGTCCTGGAATAAACTACCTCAAGAAGTACGGTCCCTTATCTACACAAATGTATTCAAAGCTGCATTAAAAGACCACCTCAAAAACCATTGGTACTGCCACTAAACTCAGCCACCATAAAATATATACATATTATCCCTCTTTCTCCCTCTTCTATCTATCATACTATTCTACTTTACATACCTTCTCCCCTGTTATTCCACAAGTTTTTATACTCTCAACCTCCAGTCTCATCGCATTTCTAACTTTCCTATTCACCACCCCTATACAAATCTAGCCCCTCCTCCTCCTATTCATCATCCCTATACAAATCTAGCCCCTCCTCCTAGCCCTTCTTCTCTCCGCCTCTTTTTTCCAATCCCTCTCCTCTCTATGCAAATTCCTAACCCCTCCATGTCACCTACTCTCATCTTCACATCTTGCTTCTTTCCCTTACTCTATAAAACCTTTATTCTAAACTAGTGCTTAATCAAATGGTATTGTAAAGACTGTATATTGTTTACTTTTCTTCTGTGATTGTAATGCGTATACTGTTTTTAGAATTCTTTCTTTTTATTGCTTGCTCTATTTGTTAGAATAAGCTGTGATATGTTTATACTTGACTGCTGTATTTTTACTTTTACTTAATGGAGCTTTTCTCCCCGGGTCACTGCTGAAAAAGGGGACCTGCCCAGCCAGTCTAACCCCGTCAACAAATGTAAAATAAATAAAATAAGTAATAAATAAAATGATAGATTTCTCTGCAGCGCATATACCTGACTGCATGCACATCCCACTTAAAACATTGCAAGGTTTTGCACGAAGGGAGAGGATGAGTATGGCACTGCAACACTCCCTACCTTCAGTGTAAGTGAGTGACCTTGGTCTCTATCACCTAGGTGATGCCTGCCCCTCCTACAAAGAAGTATGAAAGGAACTAATGCATACTAATGGGTAAGCGTTTCTCTGGCAGATGACTCAAAGATAACAGAAGTAAGAGAACTAAAAGTTATTAAATAAACCTGAAACATTTATTTATTTTCTTAACTCATCCAGGGTCCCATTTTAATATTGCTTGTATCAGTACTGCTTCAGGTTTTGTTGACAGAATTGAGGTAACTGCAGGATTTAGAGGGAAAGTGAGAATTGTTTCTTATAATGTTGATAGTTGACTACATAAAAATGTTGAACCTGACTGTGCAGTGGTTCTAGCAGTCAGATACTGTCTGCTTTACAATATCATGCTTCATAGTATAACAACTGAACTCTTAGCCACCAAACAATTTTGTTATCATTTTTTGTGCCTTGTTGCTCCCACTGCCTGCTGACAGACTGTCTCTTGGTCAGTCTGCTCATTCATTCCGGTCACTGTGCCAGAACTGACCGAGAGGTGTCATCATCTAGGCAACCGTCGGGAATGGTTCAAACATTTTTGTTTTTTCCCCACCTCCTTATCCACACATACATCTGGCAAGGCGTAGGGGAGGGGGGTGCATGGAATGGGCTGTCTGTAAAGGGCATTCTACTCACGTCTACAAGGAGCATTTCCTTCAAGCATCCTTGCTCCTTCCCCCACAGAAGGAGCAGTGGTCTCTCCAGTCTCCACTAGGGAGATCTCACTGCCCGGTGTGCCTCTGATTGCATGCAAACCTAACCTTCCCTCCTGGGAGATGTAAGTGGGCTTGCTCCTCATCCATCTCCCTGCCTGGCTACTCCAGAACAGCCACTAATTGAACTCGAGTAGCCAGAGTTGCAGTTAGGTCTCTGTCCCTTATGGAGCAAGGCTAAAGTTTGCAATTACTAGTGTTACATGCTGACTGGACTCTCGCAGTAACACACAAGCCATGTGACTAAAGAGTACAGCTTTAAAGGGTATCTGATTATTTTCCCATTAAACTGCTGATGAAAAGATGCAGAGAGTCTTTCCTTCCCCTAATGACCTGGACTGTGCATACTTGATTGCAGGTGAGGATTGAAATCCAATTCTGGATATACTTTGTTTATTCAGACTTAAAAACGGACCCCACATAGAAGCAGCAGATAGAAATAAGACTGCATGTATTTTCTCATATGCATGACCTAGCAGCACAAGAAAATTAATTATAAATCTAATCACATGTTCTTAACTGATCCACACTGGGTAAATAGAAACTGAAACTTTCTAATGTCAGTAGTAACCATTCCTGTTTGTAGTGCTTAGGAGTCTTGATTTACATGGGTTATATGTAACTAGGAGATACAGCTTATATTTCATTACCATTAGTATGAGGCACCTTCATGTGACTGAAAATAAAAAGCAGCTGTTTCCATGGAGATAATACTTCAGAGATGACACTGACCCTTCTTTTAAAACTAGAACTGAAAATAAATCATTGACAGTGCAAATCTTTGAAGAAATCAAAGTGATAATAGGGTCTGAAGACACCAGCCATGGTATCACGGAAAATAACATGCAGTAATACTCCTGATAAAGATGAAAGCAGCAGACAGCATAATACAGAGTACTGAATTTGGTACTGAGAGCCATTAATAAGGTCTGATAATGAAGTATTTACATTTCAGTTGTGTAAACAAAGGGACA
>NC_056751.1:665260375-665460375 GCF_019279795.1 Protopterus annectens | reverse complement strand
CAGGCCCCTTGCTATTCCGCCAGTGTTGGACATTGTGGATGATGTGTTCTCTGAATCTAGTTTAAATCCTGATTCTTTACCCCCAGCTCCAGTCAAGCCAGACAGGTACTACAGAGTCCCTGACTCTCATACATTTCTTTATAAAAACCCTGTTGCTGACCCAGAAACTATTTCCCAGGGTCCCAAAGGGGTTAAGGCTTCCACGGCTAAGAATCCAGTTCCCTCAGATAGGGACTCTAGAGCATTAGACAGATGGGGAAAGAAAGTTTACACCTCTGCAACTTTAGCAGTGAGGGCTCTAAATTGCCAGTTTCACATGCTTAAATATCAACAATACTTACTGTCTCAATTAAAACAGAAAATGAATACAAAAACAGAACAACCTGACTATAAGGAAATGTAGGATTTATTGCATGCAGCTGAACAAGTGGGAAAGCATACTTTGCAATGTGGTTTTGATTCATTAGAAGCTTCTTGTAGAGCAGTAGTTACAGGATCTGTGATTCAAAGGCATGCTTGGTTAAAAGAACAAAGTTTACCAGATCACGTTAAGGCAAAATTATTGGATGCTTCTTTGCAGCAAGATAATTTATTTGGTATTAAGGCAGAAGAGGTATTAAAGAAAATGGAGGATAAGGCAAAATCTATGCAAACAGTGAATGATTTCTTACAGGTACAGCCACCAAGATTTAACAGAAATTGGCCTACAAAGAATTGATCCTTTCCAGTGTCATACAGGCCACAAAGAGGCAGATACAGATGCCCAAGAGGCAGATCTCAGCCAAAAGGATCTTACAGACCACGACAGTGGGGTGCTTCAAACCCAAAAGGAGGTGAGGACAAGTCACAACCTTACAGGAAACAGTCCCAATGGCTTCACCCTTCCAATGCTAAACTCTTCCCTTTTGGCAGCTCCCTTAGGGGGGAAACTAGCACTTTTTTTTCTCAAAACTGGCAAGCAATCACCCAAGACAAATGGGTGCTGAATATTGTGTCTCAAGGTTACAGGTTCCACTTTCACACTTTTCCAAAGCTAAAAGGAATGCCAGACCTGCCACAAAATCAATGGGCAGAGGCACAAAAACAAATTACAGCTCTCATGGACATGAGAGCTATTCAAAAAGTACCACAGCAGGAAAAAGGACAAGGCTTTTACTCAAGACTCTTCCTGGTACCCAGAAAGGACAAAGCCTGGAGACCCATTCTGGACCTTTCCACTCTAAATACTTACCTGGATGTTCCGAAATTCAAAATGCTGACACTAAAACAGCTCCTTCCCATGTTGGGCAAGAAAGCTTGGCTTGTTACTTTGGACCTCAAAGAAGCATACCTGCATGTCCCTTTCAGACAAAATTGCAGAAGATACCTCAGATTCATAGCTGGTTCAATACGCTATCAATTCTCTGCACTGCCCTTTGGCTTATCTACTGCGGCCAGGGTCTTTACCAAATGCCTGGCACCAATAATTGCATTTTGCAGACAAAAATGAATTCAAATATATCCATATCTGGACGACTGCCTGATTCAAGCAGAGAGCAAGGACATTCTTCTACAGCATCTGGCATTTGTAAAAAGAGTGTTAAGTTGCCTAGGGTACACAGTAAATGAAAAGAAATCAAAACTAGTGTCCTCACAAGAGATAATATTCCTGGGTGCCAGCTTAAATACAACGGCCCAGATGGCTCATCTCACGCCACACAAACAAGGACAACTGACTCAGTATTTTCAATTGATGGCAACAAAGTCCCAACTCCCTGCAAGAAAAATTCTGCAGGCCTTGGGATTCATGGCATCCTGCATAACACTAATTCCATATGCAAGACTGCATATGAGGAAATTACAATGGTACCTAAAAAGTGTTTGGTCTCAACATTCACACAGCCTGGAGACAGTAATACCACTAATTCCCTGCCTACAACAGGAGTTTCGATGGTGGGCACAGGCATGTCACCTCAACAAGGGTCAGCCTTTCACTCTTCCCACAGCCAGGCAGACTTTAACAACAGATGCCTCGGATTACGCTTGGGGAGCACACATGGCAGGAAAATGTATTCAGGGCAAATGGACCACAGACCAAATGCATCTTCACATCAATCAAAAAGAGATGTTGGCTGTACAAAATGCCCTTACAGCTTTCAAGGACCTTCTGCATCCGTGACAATTACTATTAAAGACAGACAACACCACTGTAATATGGTACATAAACAAACAAGGGGGCACTCATTCTTACCCCCTATGCAGATAAGCCATGACCTTGTGGAAGACAGCTCTAACCTATCAAGTTCATCTGCAAGCACAATTCCTGCCAGGAAAGAAAAACACTCTGGCAGACGACTTAAGCAGAAACATCATGGATCCTCATGAGTGGAAATTAAATCCACAAGTCTTCAGCATGATAATGCAAAAATGGGGGTGCCCGGATATAGATCTTTTTGCCTCACCACTGAATTACCAACAACAAAAAGTCTGCACAAGGACTTATCACACACAGGCATGGAGAGTGAATGCTCTTTCGTTCAGCTGGAAAAGCTTAAATGTTTATGCCTTCCCACCTCTGCCTCTCCTTACAAAGGTACTCCTAAAAGCCAGACAAGAAAAAACACAGATGATTCTGATTGCTCCAGACTGGCCATGCCAGCATTGGTACCCAATCTTAAAGAACTTAGCTCAAGGCCCACCTTGGATTTTGCCTCAAATTCTACACCTTCTGACTCAGCAAAACAATCAGATACTGCACAGACAGCTCAAAACCTTAAACCTGGCTGCATGGCAGATTCATTAGCCAAACAGACAACTTCTCTCTCTAAAGCTGTTATGGATGTCATTTTGGAGGCCAGGAGGCCTAGCACCAGGAAATCTTATTCAGAAAAGTGGAAGAGATTCTGTGCCTGGAACCAGGCTCAAAACCTTGATCCTCTGGTCACCAACATTCCTCAGATACGACAATACTTGACTGAGATGCTGGACAAAGGACTATCCTTCTCATCTATTAAGATTCACGCTTCTGCCATCTCAGCTCATTAAAACACAGATCCTTCTATTTTCTCTCACCCATTGCTAAAGCAGTACCTCAGTGGGGCTAAAAACATAAGACCGCCCCGGAGACCACCAACACCAACTTGGGACCTCAATTTCATTTTGGAAAAGCTCACTTTGCCTCCTTTTGAACCAGCCAATTCAGCAGAGTTAAAATATATTTCATGGAAAACTGCTCTGCTTCTGGCAATAAGCTCAGCACGAAGAGTCTCAGAGTTACAGGCACTAATGACAGTGGAGCCTTTCATAATTTTTCACCAAGACAGGGTTTCTTTAAGAACAAACCCTTCATTTATGCCTAAGGTGGTATCCAGTGTGGCTCTTAACCAAACTATTCACTTGTCAACATTTTATCCATATCCCCAGAATAAAGGGGAGAGACTTCTACATTCCTTGGACATACACAGGCAATTGCGCTTCTACTTGGACAAAACAAAAACATTCAGAAAATCTGAACAATTATTTGTATCATATGCTGCAGGATCACAGGGGAAAGGCTATTTCACAGCAGACCATTTCAAAGTGGATAGGACACTGTATCCAGTTCTGCTACACACAACATGGGAAACCTGTGCCTAGTAATATTGGACCACATTCCACCAGGGCAACTGCCGCTTCCACTGCCTACCTTAGAGTAGTACCTATCAAAGATATCTTGGAAGCTGCAACTTGGAGTTCAGTGCACACCTTTACCAAGCATTACCATTTGCCTTTTTATTCTAGATCCAGAGCTGGCTTTGCCACTGCAGTGCTGCAGGGCCTCATAGCCACACCAAATCCTCTATAGTTTCCAGTCACCTAAACTCAGCTTTGGGATTCTACCCAAGTGTAATGACTGCAGCAGTGAAACACGATGAACATAGTACAGTTTTGTACCTACCATAAATGTAGATGTTCAAGTGTCTTCACTGCTGCAGTCCAGGTTACCCACCCGCCAGCCCGTCTTTCTTATCTGGGACTAACCTATACTACCTATGTGGTGTATTTGCTGGTTACTGAATGTTTTATTTTTTACCTTTTTTGTATGTTTTATTAGCAATATGTATTGCCTACTATTTTTGGGGACACCTGACATCTGGGGCAAGAAAAACTGAAGAAAATGGCATCGGCTGCTTCTTATATACCCCTGGCGCACTGACGTCAGGAAAGACACGACAGCAACCGACGCCGGACCAAGACTTTGGAACTCAGACCGACTGCAGGCCTGCCTGATGGCAGGATAACCCAAGTGTAATGACTGCAGCAGTGAAGACACTCGAACATCTACATTTATGGTAGGTACAAAACTGTACTTTCTATAACAATATAATAACAGCTATGAATGAAAAATTGTGCTGTGATGTGATTTATATAGATTTAACTTCAACATTTGACAGGGTAATGCACAAAACACTGATCAATAAATTAGTACAACTAGGTATTGATGTACTGTTGATAAGATGGATAGCTGCATGGCTTACAAATAGGACATGGCAAGTTTTACACACCAACTGGACAGGTCTAATCCTTGGTTATAGTCAGGGTGTCCCACAGGGCTCTGTACTAGGCCTTTACTTGTTTAGATTGTATCTTTTAAACCTAACTTTTTCATCTGAGGTGTTCTACAGTCTATATGCTGATGACCTGGAATTGGGTAAACTGATTACAAGTGTTACAGATAAGGCATGTCTGCAAAATAATTTTACTAAATTGACCATTTGGGCATAGGAGAATAATATATTGATAAATACATCAAAAACTAAGCATATGAAATTTGGGAGACATAAACTGAAAGGTGAATATTTAATATAGCACACAATGATTGAAATTGTAGACTCATTTAAGGACCTGGGTATATGGGTAGATTCTGCTATGAGTTTTTTTGTAATCATAGAACTCAGAATACAGCAGCATGCTATTAACCAAAACAGTATCCAAAACAGCAAAAAATGATGGCAGCACCAGGGAATAAAGTTCAAGGTTTAATCCACGAGTTCCAGACAATATTCCAAGTAAAATACAAGTCAAAAGTAAGCGCTTTCGTCTCCTGCAATGGAGACTTCTTCAGACTAATGGCTTACACATAAACAAACACATTTAAATACTAAAATGATAGTCAATTAAACATAATTGATAATTAATAGTTAAAAGCTACATTAGCTATTTTAAAACAACAGTCAACATAAATCCCTCTAACTAAAATCCCTAATGCTTTAGTCCCTTTCTTTTTAAATACATAATAAATTATTCTCTGTAATTAAGTCCTGGGGGGAAACATGCATTTAATCTAACCTGCCAGCATTATTCCAACCACCCTAATTCTTCTTCTACATTAATACTTTTAACATTAGGATGCACTGAATCTATTACCAAACACTTAAAATTGATTTTACATCTATTTTCCACATAATGTTTACCCATGGCATTCTTTGTATCACCCTTACCTATAGCATAGTGGTGTTCATAGATTCTCCTATACAATTCTCTTTTAGTTTTACCTACATAAAAGGAGCTACAGTCTATACATATTAATAAAAAGACAACATTTTTAGATCTGCATGTAAATCTGCCTGGGACTTGTACTAATATTTTGCCAAGTGTAATTTTGTGACTATCAGCGTATAAATATTGACAATAATTACAATTAAAACACTTTACCATTCCTTTCCTTTCTTCCACAGCGTTATTTTTATTTAACTTCTTTTGAAAAAAGTCTTTAAAATTTTTTGCTCTTTTTTGTACAAATTTAGGTTCAACTCCTAATTTCTGTATATCACTGTTTCCTTTTAATATTCCCCAATTCCTTCTAACTATACTTTTTATAGTATTAGAATCTGTACTGTTCTGTAATGCTGAAGCTGTGGTATAGTCTACAGAAATTTTCTCCTTTGGTTTGTCTACAATTATATTATTCCTTTTCATAATTTCTTCTGCCATTGCTTTATCTACCATCTCTTGGGGGTACCCTCTAGTTAACATTCTTCTACAAAAGTTATCAGCCTCAATATGAAAAATGTCATCATCTCTCATCAAATTACTAATTCTGTTTATTTGACCTGTTTATTTGACCTTTGACAATGTTCCACTTCTTTTTAGGATGTAAGCTTGAATAATGCAAATATGTGTTGTTCTGAAATTCTATTTTGCGAATTTTAGAAATTAATTTGCCATCAGTTTTGTATATCATAAGATCTAAAAAAATGATTTTTTCTGTATTAAAATTGTGCGTAAACTTAATATAGGAACAGACATTGTTGATATATTTCAAAAATTAATTCAATTCATCAACAGTGCCATTCCATATTATCAGAACATCGTCAATAAATCTCAACATTTTAATTATGTTTTTTGCAAAAACACTTTCAAAAATATTGGCTGACTCCCATCCCTGCATAAATATGTTAGCATAACTAGGGGCTAACGAAGCTCCCATAACAACCCCATTTGTTTGCACAAATAATTGATCATAAAATTCTAAATAATTGTAGCTCAAAACCAAATCTATCATCTGATTAGCAGTCCCACTGTGTTAGAAGAGAATTCTCTCGATTTTAGAGGCTCCATTCTAACCATCTCCATGCCTTCTTTGTTTGGTATCATTGTATATAAAGAATTAATGTCTAAAGTTAATAATATATCAGAGTCAGAAACCTTAACATTGTTAAGTTTGTTCATACAATCATAGCTGTCTTTTATATATGTGATGCTCTTAGGTACCACTTTTTGTAGATGTTTATCAACTAACATAGACATTCCCTCTGTCTTGCTATTTCTGCTGGCTACTATTGGTCTTAAAGGAGGAAAATCAATATTTTTATGGATTTTAGGTATTCCAAAAATCCTACTTATCTTGGGATTGTTATAAGTTATATTTCTTTTCATTTTCTCGTCTATTCTTCCAGCATAGAACCACTCATCTATACATGATTCTATTAATAAAAATCCCTTCTTTATTTCCATTAAATTTACTGGTTTATAGAAATTGGAATCAGATAACATTTCTTTCATTTTCCTTTCATAATCATCTCTGTCCAACAAAACCATCAAACCTCCTTTGTCAGCCTTGAAAATAAGTATATTTTCATCTTTAACTAAGGCATCAAAACGTTCTTTCTCTTTTTTTTGTTAGATTATAATATTTAAAGTTGGTATCATTTTCTAACATTTCTAACATCTGCATTTCACACACATTAAGGAACATTTCCAATTCTTTAGATAAAGGTGGATTATAACAGCTAGGTTTATAAAATTCACAATTATTTTGTTTTTGGGTTCCCAATAATAATTTAAGGTTTAATTTCCTTACATAATCTCTTAACTCATTGATCACCATTAATTTATTTGCCCTTTGTGCCGGGGCAAAATCCCACCCCTTACTTAACACACAGCAGTCATCATAAGAAATATTCTTACTACATAAGTTAATAATTTTGAAGTTCACACTATTTACGTCTTCCATTGTCTTTGTTGGTAATTCCAGTTCTTTCTTGGACCTTTCCTGCCACCCCAGTTTTTTTGTGGCTGTTGCTTTCTGTTATAGTCAGTTTTTTTCATTATGACCATCTGCTGTCACTTGGGCCCATGTTCTTTTTTGATTGTCTATTCTTTGATATACCTCTATAATTTGTTTGTTGTCATCTCTCAAAGTTCCTTTTAAATGTGCTTCCTCACTGATTATTTTTGTTTTGGTAGTATCCTTAACTTTAGGTCTCACTGCTGGTTCATTTGCATGTTGTCTAGTTTCCCCTATAGTATTGCAATGCACATCAGCTACAACAACTTGCATATTATTCTTACTACCCAGTCTTTCCGACCTCCTTACAGTATTAACATCTTCTTCTAAAATAGCAGCATTTGACGAGAAGAATTTATTATGTATTTAAAAAGAAAGGGACTGAAGCATTAGGGATTTTAGTTAGAGGGATTTATGTTGACTGTTGTTTTAAAATGGCTAATGTAGCTTTTAATTATTAATTGTCAATTATGTTTAATTGATTATCATTTTAGTATTTAAATGTGTTTGTTTATGTGTAAGGCATCAGTCTGAAGAAGCCTCCATTGCAGGAGACGAATGCACTTACTTTTGGCTTGTATTTTACTTGGAATATAGTCTGGAACTCGTGGATTAAATCTTGAACTTTATTCCCTGGTGCTGCCATCGTTTTTTGCTGTTTTGGATTTTTTTCTAATCATATCAACCAATTGGCTAATGATAGTTATAGAACTATAGGTTGTATAAAAAGATTTATAAAGTCTAGGAAATCAAACATAATGAAGTCATTGTTTGTTAGTTACATTAGACCCAAACTTGAGTATGGAATACCAATATGGAAACCCTATAGGAAAACAAGCTTGAATAAACTGGAAAGAGTACAGTGGAAATATACTAAGGGCATCCATGGATGTAAAAATCTAAGTTATTATGAAAGACTAAAATATCTGAATTTGTACAGTGTCTGTTACAGATATTTAAGAGGAGATCTTATTCAGGTGTATAGGACATTTAGGGACAACTACCTCTGGGAATGTTTGGGGTTATCAAAAAGTACTAGAGAATCATCAGATAACCTCTGTAGAAGATTCTATAGGAATGAGAAGTGTACTAATTGGTTATCTGACAGAGTAGCTGATGCTTGGAACAGACTGCCAGATAACATTAAAGCAAGTACTAGTTTAGATATTTTAAGAACAGCTGGGACATTTATTATGGGAACAAATGTTTTGACATATTGGCAAATATGGCTAGAAGGACTTTAATGCCCATGCTTGAAACATTTGTATGTATGTATGTATGTAATATACCTGCACCTCTTTGTATCTTATTGCCCGAAGATGAATTCACCATGACCTTGCATCACCCTCTATTTAACTTTTTAATTTCTGTATTTGGTAGATGTGTTTCCTGAATCATTAACACTTGGGATTTTATACGTTTCATAAAGCTTAGTGTTTTCTCTCTCTCTCTCTCTGTCTTTCTTTGTTTTTGCACCCCACCTGTTAACATTCCATGAGGTTATTCTTATTTCCATTATCTTATCTAAATAATCCTGTCTTGGCTTGTGATTGACTGGAAACAGAAGTTTTTATTTGAATTTATATTTTATTTTTTACCACTATTTGTCACTGTTTGTAGGAAGAAAGGGATAGCTTGTAGACAAGAAGACTTATTGTAGGAAGAAAGGGATAGCTTGTAGACACAAAGACTTATTGTAGGAAGAAAGGGATAGCTTGTAGTCAAGAAGACTTACTTTGATTTATATTTTGTTGTTTTTCCTTTAATTTTCACTGTTTGTTAGAAAGGGACAGGTTTTAGACAGGCAAACTCTAGCCATCTCAAAGGGCCTAGCCAGCTATAAATTCACACAGACTGCAGAGAGGATAATCCAGAGTTTATCTAAACAATCCTATCTTGGCTTGTGATTTATTGATCTTTACTGTTAAAAAGAGGCGCAACTGTGAGCAACAGTGAGCAGAAGCTACTTCTCAATGTAAAGAAATTTTAGCTTTTGCGTGACTTTCACAACTTGTATGGTCAGAGTAACGAATTTACTGTACTTAATTTAATATTTAGTTGCATGTTGTTTGCATACCTCTCAACCTGGAAACATCAAAAATCTGGACAAGGCCCATGAAAAATAGGTACAAATCTGTACACTGATTAATGTAAAATTTGCATACATAATTACACAACCCCACCCACTCCAATGGAATTGTGGGATACCAACTTTCAAACGTAAACTGAAGAACAGAACCAAAATATAGCACCAGATTCTCCCTGCAGCCATTCCAATGTTCCATTACCTGACTATTTCACCCCATTTACCATAAACACTAGTATGTGCATACTGCTTTACTTCTACAATGATTATTTGGATTTTATTTTTTTGTATTTTATAGCACAATGCACAAACACTAATAGATATCTGAAAGCAATACTGTCTCATAATGAAAATGGACTTGGCATTAAAACTTCTCTGCCCTTGAAACTCACATTCATTGAAACAGCAATGAAACCCACACCACATCCAAAGAAAATGCATCTGGCCAGTGATGGATAAAGATTACCTTTGGGCTGTTTTCAAATCAGAAGCCCCTTGCACACAAAACAAGAAATATACATGCATTCTTTGATATACCTTCTTGACTTTATTAAATTATATTCCTTGTATAATACAAATCACTTGTTAAACTTGAGTTAGAGTGCATTTTAAATTTATTGTTTAAACATTTTGTAGTAGGCAATGAAGCAAAAACACATGCACCAATAATGACAAAACTGCCCTATTCAGAACATTTCCATGATAACAGTCTACTTCCACACACAACTGCATTTTAAATGTATTGTTTGAACATTTTTCCAGTAGGCAATGAAGCAAAATGCATGCACCAGTAATGACAAAACTGCCCTATTCAGAACATTTCCATGATAACAGTCTACTACACACACACACACACACATATATATATATATATATATATATATATATATATATATATATAAAAGCTGGACTTATTTTCAACTGGGGGGGGGGTGTGCAAAAGGCCAAAAACCAGGGACACATTTTAAACATTGCTTGTATAAGTTTGGAAAGTTGCTTGCATAAAATGTTGTGTTATCACCGTGCATTTTACTACTTAGTCTTGAACCCAGAACCCTACAGTCTGCACTACAGTCAGAGCAACATACCACTAAACTAAATCAGCAGTTTCCTGAAAGACAGGTAGACAAACTTAAATGGCTATCATTTAGTGAATTCAGCTCTCACTTCTCACCATAGCTCTCAACCTCTTAGCACAAAAATACAGAACACAGCCAATAATAGGGAAATACAGCCCCAAAATAGGGACACATTTCAAATACTGATCTTATAAACTTAGAAAATTGCTAGAATAAATGGTTTTGTTTTACCACCAATCCTGAAAACCAGAGATTTAATGAGGCACAGAACAAAAATGTGAGGCATAAATTCACAAGTGATGTTGGCTAGGGACTTTAGGCTCTTTTTACCTGTACCTAAGGTACATGGTTTGAGCTTGAGTACCCCTAGCCACCAGATGGATCCCGTTGGGGGCATTTACACACACACACACACACACACACACACACACACACACACACACGCACTTCTGTATCCAAACAGAATAAATAAATCCAGCCTTTCAAGTTTCAAGAGACACTTTCCTTCCAAATAAATCCTCCTGCCTTTCAGCAGACACTTTCCTGCCCAAACAACATATACATGGCTTTCCGACAGCTTAAAACGTAAATAAATCCTTTCCCTGCCCGAACGGCAAATGTAAATAAATCTTTTCCCTGCCCGAACGGCAGTTTATACACACACACACACACACACACACACACACACACACACACACACACACACACACACACACACACACACACACACACACATTGTTCTGTATCCAAACAGAATAAATAAATCCTGCCTTTCAAGTTTCAACAAATACTTTCCCTGCCAAATAAATCCTCGTGCCTTTCAACAGACACTTTCCTGCCCAAATGGCATGAACCTGGCTTTCTGACAGCTTAAAATGTAAATAAATCCTTTCCCTGTCCAAATGGCAGTTCGTACCTGGCTTAAAAAGAACTCCGACAGCTTAAAACGTAAAATGTAAATAAATCCTTCCCCTGCCTGAATGACAGTTCGTACCCAGTTTAAAAAAGAACTCTGATGGCTTAAAAAGTAAATAAATCCTCCTGCACGGCAGTCCAGTATTCAAACAGATGCACGGCATGTTGACGGACCTGATGTCATCGCACACATGATGACATCAGCCCCGAAAGCACGAAAATAAAAAAAATACTTCTGAAAAATCGGGAATAATGGGGTGCCACTCGGAAATCGTGACACCTCATTATTTGGACCCCAAAACTCGGTAAAAACCGAGTAATTCAGGACGGTTGAGAGGTTTGGTTGTTTGTGTGATTTTTCTCACTGAAGTTGATTTAAATTCTCTTTGAATTCTGTGGTAACTGATTTTGATTAATCTTTTTCTTTTATAATTCTTTATTCATTTGCAGCTGAATATGGATTCTGTAAATGAGTGTATGCCATTAATGAATTGCCTAAGCACAAGTATCTTGTAGTTTAATTTCTCCAAGCCTTTTGGGCTTCTAATACCATGTCAGAGTGGGCTGCATTCCTAAGTCCAAGCATGATTAAAGTTCGTGAAATTAGTATTGTTTCAATTTTTGATGTTAGCCAAAAGTGCTGTTTGCAGCACCCATAATATGCCCAGGATTGACTCCTTTTGCAGTTCATATGGATTTACATGTATCAGTAGCTTGTCTAAATATGACTGTAGGTTACTTTTTTATGAGATCCATTGCTCAAGTACTACTATATTAGACCTATCTGGGTATCCTCCTTCCACATTGCCTCTGTTTCAGCCTGCAAATCCTGGTGTTTTATGACTTTGTGTCTCTGTGTTAGTAATACCTTGTAATCAGTGGCTGTAGCAATTTCAGTGATCAATGCTACGTTTATCTTCTTTTCTTGGACTGCTTATCTGGTTTTCGCTTCTATTATTTGAACTGTTGTTAATGGGTGATCCCATTTGATATAAACTTCATCATTCTCTATAATGCTTTGTGGCTCATGTTTTCAATACTTCTTGGCTACTTCAGTATTTTAATGTTTGCACACTCCCCAGTGCAACAGTCTTGCCATATTATTATGCCTTTCACTATACAGTCCCTCTGCCATTAGTGAATCACACCTAGCAACAAAATGTATGACTTTTTCCAGTTCTGTTTTACAGAACCTGCATTTGTCTGTTTCTCCCACATGTTCAATGGACTTTGTAAACCGGGTCTATATCAGCATTTCAAAAATGTAATAGTTCGAATCACTAAATATCGAACTGAAATGATCAAACTATTAAATTTTTGAAAGCCGATATAAAAAAAATAAAACAACCTAAAGGGTGTTGGCAGGGGGGCAAGCCCCCCTAAACCCCCCACTACTTAAATATACCAACTCCGAGACCGTACTACATTGTAGTAAATGGAAATCTCCCCTTATGGAGATTTCCGTTTACACGTTCGATGTTCTTCACTTTCGGCATTCTCGCGTCGACAATATCGTATTCTATATTGTCAACATTCGAGATGCTGATAGGAACCCTTGTAAACCAATGTGTACATAGTCCACTATCCTGGGCCATCGATATTAACCTTTCATCTTTTGGTTTAAATTCACCTCTCCATAATCATTTCTGCATCAGGTCCTGATTGACATGAGGTTATTCAAGGATTTTTCTGTACTTGTAACTATATTTATGCCTTTTCCACATTTGTTGCCTTCTCACTTGATCCTTCTTGTACAGTGTACTAAATCATATGCATATTTAAATGTAACACCCAATATCACTGATGATCTGGGTTCCTCATGCCAAAAGCTGGATGAGTTACTTAGCATTATTTGTAGTAAATTTAGACTTACCGAAGCAGTTATGTAACTGTCACAGCTTGGAGAACTGTTACATGTATTAAAGACTGGACTGATAAGATAAATAATGTTATAGGCAACGAGCAAATGGAGCATATTTAAGAAAGGAAGTGTTTATTGACAGTAAATATCACTCAACCCCTATTGAACAAGATACTACCACTGACAACTGGGAATTCTGGATACAAGTATTCAGCAGTCCGAGTGTTCAGAGCGTATAGAAGAAAATAAAAAAAGAAGGATAGGAAGATGTTTACAACAAATAACAAGGAAGAAAAAGAAACTGATAACTGTCTGTAAAGCACTGAGAATACATACCAAAAAGTAAGCTGTTTTGTTATGTAACACACATATTACAGGGAATGATAACATTTTTCTGTCAGAAAACCTACAGAAGAAGGCATCATTTTTCCAAAAGAGAAGTTAGAAAAAAGAGGCAAGGGGCGGGTGAAAAGGAAGAAATAAAAATTGAATGTGGAAGGATTGAAGAACATTAAATAAAAAAAAGAGAACGACAGACATTGACAACATGGCTCAAGCTGTGGATGTACAAAGCCAGCTGGATAAGAATTGTATGCTTGCAAATATAATAAACAATGAAAACAGTGGGGTTAATAAGACTAATGGTGATGAAGCTCATTCCTTTGTAACAATTGATAGAGCAGATATTACTGTATTAGAAGTTGAAGATTCTTCTTCAAATTTCTTCAGAAAAGATATTCTTGTAATTGGAGATTTATGTATTAGAGGAACTGATACTTACATTTGCAGAGAAGATGATGAACATCAACTAAGTGTTATGCTTACCAGGAGCAAAAGTAGAGGATGTGAGGCAGGCCTTAGAATGCCTTAATGTAAGGAAGTACGGATCTGTTTTTATTCATGTCGGTACAAATGATCTCCTCCACAAGGACTCTCCGACTGTTAGTAAGGAACTTACAGCCATATTAGATAGCATAGCTTGTACAGGTGTTAGGACATATTTTTCAAAAATCACATATGGAAAGGAGAGTCATCTCATTCTGAATGAAAAGATTATTTTGGGGTAAATACATACATGAAAAAAATGTCCTGGTTTAAAAACGAAAACGTGTAGAACATCCAAGCATAATTTTGGGCACACGTGTTCAGACAGGATGGTGTGCACTCATCAAGATCAGGGAAGAGAATTTTTGCAGCATATATTTTGCAATATTTGACAAACACAAGGCAGAATTTTTGCCAGGTCAAAAATTTAACATTTCACAGACAGCAACATTTGATGCATCTCTGATGGTTGTTAATGCTAGGAGCATTAATAATAAAGTTGTTTTATTGGAAAATTTGCTATGTTCCCACAAGATTGATGTTATTGGTTGTGAAACATGATTAAATAAGAATGAGTGGAAACCAGTTCTGTTAGGCCACAAGTATTTTAGACATTCTAACAAAAAAATCAGTTAGAGGTTTTATGATAGTGATTAGGTAGTTATGAGACCTGTGATTATTACATGTTCAGTGATAACACCAATACTATAGACTGTGTAACTGTGGCAGTAAAGACAACCATGGGACATATAACAATTGCTGGAGTGTATAGACCACCAAAGTCAAGTGCTTATGACCTAGAGGAATTCATACATGTCTTGCATGAAACAGAGGCGGGAGGAATAATAGCGGTTGGGGACTTAAATTTCCCAGAAACAGACTTGAATAACATTGATACAACATTACTAAGAAAGTTATTTACAGTGCATGTTCAGAAACAACAATTGCTTCAGATTGTAAAAAAGCCTAGCAGGAAACAGAACATACTCGACAATTTTTGTCCTCATAAAGACATTACTGTTACTTAATGTCACGTTTTACCATCATTGATGTGCATAGATCACGGAGTTATAAAGGTTCGTTTCTTGTTAGATAATTCTGCTAAATTGAAATCTAAACCAATGCACAGAAGATTAATAACAGATTATATGAAAGCAAAACATTACTATGTAAAACAAATTGGAATGATGTATTCAGAGGAAAAACTGCAGAAGCAAAGTAGAAAGTTTTGAAAGAGAAAATGCAAAAAATGTTTAACATCAGGATCTGCGCATACAATGTCAGGAGGATATATTTCCAGAATAGCAAGATACTTGATTAAGATGAGGGACAAAAAATATAAGAAATGAAAGAGAGGTTGAGCTACAACATGGAAAACTGAAATAAACATGGTGGACAGACAAATTAAACATAGTATGAGATAAGATCAAGAAAAATTTGAAAGAAAATGTATATAAAGATATTGAGCATAATAGGAAACCATTTTATAGATAACATAAGATGTGGAAGAAGTAAAAAATTACAAACTGATAAGCTGTAGGTAGATTATAAAATGTATTCTCTGACACAAAGTATTATAGATATATTTACAAAATCTTAAGCAAAGCAGTTTGGCTCCATAAAGAGGGTACTAAATTGTCCAAGCGACATCCAGATAACCTTGGATACTGAAATCAAATTAGATTATATTGAAAAAGAACTATGCAAACTGGATCCAAGCAAAGCACAGAAAGGAGACAAAATTAGTAGTAATGACCTGAGAACACTTCTGCAAGAACTTAAAGTACAATTATATCTATTGTTTACTAGGTTGTATAAATATGGGGTGATTCCTCAAGATTGGAGACATGAACTTTTTAAACCTGTCTTTAAGGGAAAGAGAAGTCAGACAAACCCAAAGTCATACAGACCTTTAAATTTACTTTCATGTTGTGGAAAAATAATGGAGAAGATAATGTTGGATACGTTATTGTCAGAACTGGATAGTCTGGGACTTGAAACCATATATCAGCATGCATATGTTGAAAATAGATCTATTTCCAGCTGTAACATGATGTTCTATAACAATATAATAATAGCTATAAATGAAAAATTGTGCTGTGATGTAATTTATATAGATTTAACTTCAGCATTTGACAGGATCTTACACAAAACACTGATCAATAAATTAGTACAACTAGGTACCAATGTACTTTTGCTAAGATGGATAGCTGCATGGCTTACAAATAGGGCATGGTAAGTATCATGCGGCAATTGGACAGGTGAAATTCAAGGTTACTGTCAGGGTATCACACAGAGCTGTTTCCTAAGCCTGTATTTTCTTACACTGCATATTTCAGATTTATATTTTTCATCTGAGGTGTTCTACAATCTGTATGCAGATGACTTCAAACTGATTACATGTGTTACACATAGGGCATGTCTGCAAAAGAACTTGACTAAATTGACTGTTCGGGCACAGGAGAATAATATGCTGGTAAATGCATAAAAAACTAAGCATATGAGATTTGGGAGACATAAACTGAAAGGTGAATATGTAATACGGTACACAGTGATTGAAAATGTGGATTAATTTAAGGACTCGAGTATATGGGTGGATCCAGCTTTGAGTTTTTGTAATCATATCAACCAACTGATTAATGCTATAGGTTATATAAAAAGATTTATAAAGTTTAGGAAATCAGAAATGAAGTCATGTTAAGTTACATTTGAACCAAACTTGAGTATGGAATAACAATATGGAAACCTTATAAAAAAACAAACATGAGTAAATTGGAAAGAGTACAGCAGAAACATGCAAAGGGCATCTATGGATATGAAAGTTATTAAGAAAGACCAAAATATCTGAACTTGTACAGTATATTGTATTTATATTTAAGAGGAGACCTTATTGAGGTATGTAGGGCATTTAGAGACCACTACCTCTGGGAATGTTTGAGGTTATCAAAAAGTACTAGGGAATCATCAGACAGCCTGTGTAGAAGATTGTACAGGACTGAGAAGTGTACTAAGTGGTTCTCTGAGAGGGCAGTTGATGCATGGAATAGACATTAAAGCAAGCACTAGTTTAGATATTTTAAGAACGGTGTGTATGTATGAATGTATCACCTGATTTTATCTTCACTCGTTTTCCACTCCACGTGCGCCATTTTTACTTTGCTTTTCTTTTTCTGAATCTTAATTTCCTGGCCCTTTCACTTCTTTCTCCTTCCTCTTTGAACCCATTTCCCGTTACTGCAACATTTGTCACTCTGTTGCCCTAACCAAATTTCTTATTAAACCTTTCCTAACTATATAGATTAAAGTAGAAACTATTTAGAGAGATACTTTCCTTATTTAGAGATATCCACTCTCTATGCTGCATGTGTTGGCCTTGGTGCCAGTCCTTTGTCCTGACTAAGACAGTGTTAATTAATATTGTGCAATAGGTAAGCTCATACTTCATTTTCTGCAATCCATGCCTAGTTATTCACTTTTTCCATTCATGTTCCATTTTTCTTCTCTCTTTTCTCCTTTCAACTCATATTCTTCACTCCTCTACTTCTCCCTTCTACCGCCTCTTGCTCTTTCCTAAACTCCTTCGATCTGCATTTAGTAAATTATTGAAGCTACCATGATTTCCTCCCAAAGAATCCCTGTTTCCTCATGTCAGGTATTTGTCTTAATTATCATTTCCCCATTCTTTTTCTAGTCACATGGTCCGTATGCTTAATTTCTCTCTTAACTTCTGTTATACCTCTCTTTGCCTCATGGTTACATGCTCACTTTGTCCATAGGTTCATAGGTAGATACTAGGCTATCTGCCCAAAGGCATTTATAAGCCTAGCCAGAATGTGTTGGCTTTCGCCACCCCCTTAGATTA
This sequence comes from Protopterus annectens, assembly GCF_019279795.1. Taxonomy (NCBI): domain Eukaryota; kingdom Metazoa; phylum Chordata; order Ceratodontiformes; family Protopteridae; genus Protopterus; species Protopterus annectens. Next base: position 665,442,219 of record NC_056751.1, on the reverse strand, counting down.
GTTCCCTGTGCCTCTGTCCAGCAGAGCCACTGAAGTGATCCCCAGGGTAAACTTTCTGTTTCCCATCCACTTGTCAAGGTTTCTCTTGAAGAGGGTTAGCAAGGAGCTCTGTCTAATGTAGACTGGAATCTTGTTCCAGAGCATGGGAAGTCTCTGGGACAGGAATCTATCCCTCCAGCACATCCTATTTATTGTTGTGGTGAGGTTTAGATCCCTAGAGCGTGTGGCTCGAGTGGATAAGCTTTTCTTTAGGTGGAGCATGTCCATCAGTTCTGGGTTGGACATGGCCTTGTATGTCAGGCAGAGATCACCTCTGAGTAGGCAGTATGCAACCGAATACAGCTGGAGTTTCTTCAGTTGAGCTGCATAGGGCATCTGTTTGAGGCCAGTGATTCTCTTAGTGAGGTACTTCTGTGGTCTTTCCAGCTGTTGCAGGTGTCTTGTAAGGTACATCCCAAATGGGGAGTTGTACTCTATGATGGGTCTGATGAGTGATGAGTAGAGGGGCACAATGACCTCCTTTGATCTGGATGCAAACCCTTTTGTGATTAGGTGGGCCACATAGAAGGATTTTCTAACCACTTTGGCAATGTGATTATCAAAGGAGAGATTACTATCTACTTGGGTCCCCAGATCCCTTATTACGTCTTCCATATTTAGGGGACTACCACCTATGTGGTAGTTTGTGGGTACTTTGTTTTTTACAAAGGGGATGACTATGCATTTTTTGGCATTTAGCTTGAGGCCATGATTTTGACACCAGGTATCCGTCTCAGTGAGACCCTTTTGGAGGATGTCTGTGTCAGCCTTAGAGTCAATTATATCCCCTAGTTTGTAGTCATCTGTGAACTTGGTCAGCCATAGTCCTCCTGTGCTTGCCTGTACCTCTGAGAAGTATATGCCAAACAGGAGGGGTCCAAGGACTGAGCCCTGGGGAATGCCACTTGTAACCGGTTTAGAGTCAGACCTAGCTCCTGCAACTCTCACCGTGTGGCTTCTGTCCGTGAGCAAGTTGGCAACCCATCTTATGGTGTAGGGGTTTATGTTCAGGCTGGTGAGCTTGTCTATAATACCAGAATGAGGAATGGTGTTGAAGGCCTTTGCGAGGTCTAGGTAGGCTGTGTGTACCACCTTTCCCTCATCTATAGCCTTGGTAACTGTCTCAAAGAAGTCCACAGGGTTAGGGGAGGCATGATTTCCTTAACAAAAAGCCAAACTGTAGGGTCCAGTGTTTCCCAGGCTTCAGTCATGATGATGCACTCCATAGCCTTGTAGACCAAGCTAGTCAGGTTTATACCTGGGACACTGTCCAGTCCCATTGATGATGTGTTTTTTTTGATAGGCTGTTTTTTTTACCTGTGTGTCTGTGATTTCGTATGGTTATGGGCCCTTTGGTGGTGAGAGGGGGGTGGTTTGCACTGAACCCCCTGTCTGGATGTTGGCTATATATATTCGGTCGGTTCAGTGTATTTTGTGCCATTGCACACTCTCCGAGAGCAGATCCTGAGCATTTACTAGATTCTTCTTGACATAGCTAAAGAATGCCTTGTGGTTATCTTTGGAGTCTTTATTTTTTTTCTTGGCTTTCTTGCCTGATTTTTTGAGGGATCGGATTTTACTCTTTTCTGTATTAGTTTCCTCCTTCTATTGTATAGCTTGTTTATGGCAGGGGTCCACCAGACTGGTTTCCGCTTCTTTGATTCTGCAGCTATCCCCATATTGCTGCTTTATGCTTTGATTTGTGGGGATACTTTGCCATTTCCTGCTTGTTCTAGTCCTGTACTCTATCTTTTCGATGCTGCCTATGTGTGATGCCCCACCACTGGACCAGTAATCAAGGATCCTTAATCCTTACCACTAGCAACAGTGGGGGAACATTCACTGAGAGGATTACAAGTACATACTCTGTATTTCCAGATGCAACTCTCACAGTCAGTCCAGGGCTGGTTTCTTCGTCTTTCTCCAGATCCCCAATAAGACTCCCCACTAGCACAGTTGTAGAATTGAGACCTCAGTCAAATGACCAAGTCAATACCTCCAGCACCCTCTCTGTCCAACCACACACACACACTGGCACAGGTGGACTTTACTAGCCCCCTTCTGCTCCTTCCAGACTGTAAAGACTAACCACTGTTGACCAAGAGCAAGGCTGCTAGAGTGGCCCCACACAGTGTTTGTCATCTGACTTTTAGTCCCCAGGCCAAAACAGCCATTGATGAAGCTGACAGTATTTAGCATCTACCTGTAAAAATATACAGACAATGGCTTCTCCTCAGATCTCTAGCAAATGCAGGAAGTCATAAAACAATTGCATTCCTTTATGTTTTCAATACTAGTAATTAATTCACCCTGAAGACAATACAGAAAGTTTCCCAGTACAGATATTGTGTCTCTGGCTGCACTGAAAACTGAAAGATACCATCTTTTATGGCCTAGCCATAAAGTAATTTAATTTCAGTTATTTTTCTGAAGTTAACCTCCTGTATTCCAGTTTCCACTGTTTATATATATATATATATATATATATATATATATATATATATATATACATTTAAAAAGTTACAATTGAGCATGTACATTTCTGTTCCTTTCCAGTTGGGCACACAGTGAATCCATTTTAAACACAAACATTTTGCAAATATCTTTTGAAACCACATGTCTGTACAAGCAGTTTGATATATATGACATACAGTTCTAATACATTTGTAACAAAAGCATCTTATATTAAATGTTTCATATTCACCAATGACATATAATTATTTACAAAATTCCGGCTAGATGGATTGGCAGTATCTCCTTTTGTAACATCATGCACTTCATTCTTCTGTTTCCTGCCTTCTCTTGTTTCTTGTCTTTTCTCCTTTTCCTATTTAACCCTTGGCTCTTAAGTTAACTTTTCTGGGGGGCCTTATTCTTATACGATATCACTTCACTGCTCTCTGCGTACCTATTTCCTATTTCTCTTCATGCACAAGTCTGCTTTGCTATGCTCATTATCAAGCATCACGCATCCTTTATCTGTCCTACTTCCCCGTTTAACTCTCGTTATTTCTCTTTCTTATATATTCCTTTTCTTGCTCTATTCCTGTTGGGCACCACCTTCTGTATTAGATGTGATTTTTACCCCACAGTTCCTCCCTTCCTTTCTGGTGCCTCATGCACAGCACCTAGCCTCCTACTCGATCCAAATGCATACCCCTTTCTACTTTCCACTTCAAATGGAAGCCACTCTCAGTTTGTATTAGAGAGTGGAAACAGGCAACCAACAAAATACATTTACTTGTCTTGTTAAAAGAAGAAAATGAAAATTGTGTATCGTTCATGTTACCTGGGGATTGATAGCACAGAGACTTTTCAAATACTTACAATTAGCAAATGTCCCTCTATTCATTGGTACAGTACTTACAGTCTGTGCAGGGCCTGTAAAACTGATTCCTTTCTTTATTCTCCTCTTTTTACCAGTTTTCCTGTGGGTTACATAGACTCAACTGTATATCAGTAGTGAAAAGTATTAAATAAATTATAAATCTCTCTTTATTTTAGGACAACATATATTTAGACTTTCAACTTAAGTCCGGTCAGTCACAGCCATTCCTTCTATTTCCAGACCAGTCTTTCAGATTCTTGTTTCAGTATTTTTCCCCCTTCATTTTTCCACCACCTGTCCTTTATCTATTTTGCACTGCTCTGCCCTTTCACTTCTACTGTTTCTTTTAGTCATTCATTTTTTTTACATAATTAGAAATTTCTAGGACCCCTTTCCATCTGCAATCTATCTACTCCATCTTTCTCCACATGCCCTATTTGCTCCTTATTTTTCCTTTGTCTGGTTGGTCTCCTAACATTGACTGGTCTTTTAATATACTCTATTGCTTCGACTGGATCTGTGAAAATCTTAGCAGCACCCTGCATAAACACTCTGAAGAATGCGTGATATAAGATTCACAATCTTACTCACATTTCACAGCAAGCTCGCATTACTGGAATGAATTCATTTCTCTTTCTCTTTGTTTCATACAAAAAAGTCTTGCTGCACAAAGACCCTTTCATTCCCGACTTTCAGCTTTTTCCCTGGTTGCCATGGGACTCCAAGGACCTTCTCTCTGATTTGTGTCCTGTCCCTGTATCTTGGCTGCCACATGATTCTATGCTCCCTTTCAGTCTGTACCTGCTCCTTGAGTATCTTTGTCCATTTGACAGTCAGCACTCTCATAGCGCTACTGCAGCCAGTTTTTTCATACTGTTCTGGTACACCAATGACTTTAACATTTTTCCTGATGGCTCTGTCCATTTGTCCATTGCTTCTGAAGCTCCGTGCTTCTGCTGCTTCTACCTGTTCCTTTACTTCTTCATTTTCAGACATCATCTCTTGTACTGCTAATGTACTTTTGTTTAAGGTCTCTATCACTTCTATTTTTTTTTGTCCCGGATGGTTAGGTTCTCTTATAAAGAAGTTTTCATATCTCTGATTTCCCAACATATGGTTTCCAGAGTTACTGCCACCTGTTTCAGGTCAGCCAAACTCTGCCATTGTTGTTTGAGTTCCTTCTTCTTCTTCTGTTGTGCCTTTTGGTTTTTAATTTTAGTAAATATTCAGTCCCTTTGCTTTTCCCCTTCTTAGTTACGGCTCATGATGACCAGGCACTTTTAAATGGCTTTATTTAAGTATCTGTATTTGTGGAGTTCTGCACTGATGCTTTTGTCAGTGGTGCCTTACCGGATGTCTGAGAAGGTCATTTTCGATGAGTTTTATTTTTACTAAGGAGGATAGGCCAGATGTGTAAGTGACCATATTATTGACATTTAAGAGGAATTGTAAAGGACAGAGTACTAATCTGTGAGTGGTCACTTTATGAATAGAAGCTGAGCCTGAGATGGACAAACCAAGTTTAATTAGGAAGTTTCTATCTTAGAGAGAATTTGAACCAGTTTGTGACATACCACTTGCTCTTATATAAAGGAGGGAGTTGTCATGTAAATTGTGGCTTACCAAGCCAAAGACATTGGTAAGGTCAATGAAAACATCACTAATATGTTCTCTATCAATATTAATAAGGATATCATGGGACAGAGGCCAGATTAGTGTTATTATACGCTTGTCAGTTGGAAAGCATGTTGGTATCTGGAGACAATGTGATACCACTGAGTATAGGAAGAAAGATGTAACCAGAGTATGTTTTTAAGGAGCTCCCTAAGGTGAACTGAACTGAAATTGATCTAAACTCTGGTGAAGCAAGATTTGGATATTATAGTGGCTTTACTGTTACAGTTTTCCAGATGGAGTGGAAAACATGTGTGTTTTAGATTCATAGATTAGTACTAAGCTAATTGCCCTTGCGAGCCATTTTAAGCCTAGCCAATTATCCCTTGTGAGACTCAAACCCTGCACCTTGTGTTTGTAAGGCAAATACCTTAACCATTAGACCACCCTCCCAGGATAAGTTGAAAATATAATGAGGAGGGCTGCAAAATGTTTGCAGAGTAAGAGGAACTGTGGTATAATGTGTGATTACCTGAACAGGCATCATGTAAAACTGATTCAAGAGTTTCTCTGTTTGTTTTCTCCTCACAAAAAGAAAATAAAAATAAGGGGGGAATGAGTTAATTATGGTTAGAGCGATCTTCAAAAGAGGATTGGAGTAGTGTTGAGAATTATGAGGGGCTGTAGAATTACTTTGAGGTTTTGAAGAATTCTTTAAATAAGTTACAGCAGTACAGAGACCCATTCTATGCCACATTGGTGTTTGGATGAAGAGTTAACATTTGTTTTTGACATCCAGTGATAAGGCTGTCATTTCCAACAGTGTTTTAGGGTGCCCAGAAGTCAGCATTGTTGGGCTGTGAAAACTAGGACTTTGTGATACTTAGGATTTTTTTGGCTTAATTCCTTAGAATAATGAATCTATCTTGGGGGATTTTTTTTTTCAATTTTGACACCACTGTCAGTTTCTGAATTCAAGTAGAACTTTTAGCTCAGGGGTCTTCCAGCTGTTTGTTTGAGGTTTAATTAGATTCATAATTAAGGAATGTGTTTATAGAACTATGATGATCATGGTACCAGTCTTTAGAACTAAGGTGAGGTTCCAGTTTAAAGATGTGATTTTGTGATCTAGGATGGAAGGAGAGCTTTACTGAGTGTTTCTTGAAAGGTGAAGTGATAAGTAAGATTGAGATGGGATCATGATCACTGAGGCTGGGGGGGAGACTATTAAGTGACAATGTGATAGCATAGTGATCGCTAAGGCTGAGACAAGCTACAGTGGAAAAGATACTGGTTATCATAAGCAGAGCCAGATCTTGGTCAGATGGAGCCCTAGGCAGGGTAAGGGATCACCCCCCCACACACACACCCACAGCAGCTGCCCAGCTGGATCTGGGTCTGATCATAAAGCCTAGTAGACAAGGCTTTCCTGATTATAGGTTTTGAAGGGCTGGCTCATTAAGTCACATGTAGCCAGGGTTAGCAAGGAATCCATTTATTTTTTTTAATGGCCAAGTAAAATAGTCTCATTGAGTTATTATGGAGGAGTGAGGGGAATACAGTCTAATATTTGATTCATAAGGTTTTGGAATTTGTTTTTATTGGTGGGGAAGGACTATTACTTGAAGATGGAGATATAATTAACCAGTAGGGACTGTGGTCATTATTATTGTGACCTTGCCTATGGAGAGTAAGTTTAAAGGGATTCCCTGGGATCCATTAAAAAGCAGGGTTTATATTCCTTTTAGGTTTATTCAAACACAACCTATCACTCCCTCTGTCTCTCAATCAGTCTCTGACACACACACACACACACACACACACACACACACACACACACACACACACACACACACACACACACACACACACACACACACACACAAGCAACACCTTACACTTTCTGTTAATGGTGCAAATAAAAGTTAAAATGAACTCATTTATGTGTCTGCATTCACAACTGATGCTGTTCCAGTCTGTACTTTGCTATCTTCTTGGCTGCAATGCATACTTGTCAGGTTACCAATTGTATTTAATAAGCAAAGGCACCTAGGTTTAGGTACAAGAAAGTTGCAGCTCTACTTCAAGTTGAATTGTGATGGGCAATCAAATTATGCAGATTATAGACTTCTGGTTACTTAAAACTGTGGAGCAGATGGAATAAACAGTGCTAGAGAATAAGAGGGAGATAGCAAAATTCAAAGAGAGCAAGGGAGGGGGGGAGGCAAAACTCAAAGAGAGCAAGGGATGGGGGAGGCAAAACACAAAGAGAGCAAGGGGGGAGGCAAAACACAAAGAGAGCAAGGGAGGGGGGAGGCAAAACTCAAAGAGAGCAAGGGATGGGGGAGGCAAAACTCAAAGAGAGCAAGGGAAGGGGGAGGCAAAACACAAAGAGAGCAAGGAGGGGAGGCAAAACTCAAAGAGAGCAAGGAGGGAGGCAAAACACAAAGAGAGCAAAGGAGGGGAGGCAAAACACAAAGAGAGCAAGGGAGGGGAGGCAAAACACAAAGAGAGCAAGGGAGGGGGAGGCAAAACACAAAGAGAGCAAGGGAGGGGGAGGCAAAACACAAAGAGAGCAAGGGAGGGGGGAGGCAAAACACAAAGAGATCAAGGGAGGGGGAGGCAAAACACAAAGAGAGCAAGGGAGGGGGAGGCAAAACACAAAGAGAGCAAGGGGGGGGAGGCAAAACTCAAAGGGAGCAAGGGAGGGGGAGGCAAAACTCAAAGAGAGCAAAGGAGGGGGGAGGCAAAACACAAAGAGAGCAAGGGAGGGGGAGGCAAAACTCAAAGAGAGCAAGGGATGGGGGAGGCAAAACACAAAGAGAGCAAGGAAGGGGGGAGGCAAAACACAAAGAGAGCAAGGGAGGGGGGAGGCAAAACACAAAGAGAGCAAGGGAAGGGAAGGCAAGACACAAAGAGAGCAAGGAGGGGAGGCAAAACAAAAAGAGAGCAAGGGAGGGGAAGGCAAAACACAAAGAGAGCAAGGGAGGGGGGAGGCAAAACACAAAGAGAGCAAGGGAGGGGGAGGCAAAACACAAAGAGAGCAAGGGAGGGGGAGGCAAAACACAAAGAGAGCAAGGGAGGGGGGAGGCAAAATACAAAGAGAGCAAGGGAGGGGGGAGGCAAAACACAAAGAGAGCAAGGGAGGGGGGAGGGGAGAGACATTTTGATGTTTTATGCAGTGAATTTGGGCTGAGCAGTTGCGATAGACCAGCCTTTTCTGTTTAATTAAAATTTTAGAGTAGGATATAACCTAAACTAACCTTGATTAAAACTGTACATTTCATCCTCAATGGTCAAGTAGCTATATTAACATCAGAGTAAATCCTGGACTTTAATAACATTCTTTGCTATAACTTAACTTGTACATGCCGTTCAAACTAGCGCTCCCTACCCACTGGCATTAAAAAGCATTGCAATCTGTTAAGTTTAATTTATCAGCCTGTACCAAATTGTAAAGGCATTTCCAAGATCCAGCTAGAAATGTACAATTCTCCCCCCAGCTTGTCAGCTACTCTGCAAGTCAGAATATACTGTCTGAAGAGTGGTTATGATGAAGATATAGTACTTCCTGGCAATCACCTCCACACCCATGTAGGTCTGCTTGTCTGAAACTGTAGCTCAGTATCTGCATATACTGTACATATGACACATGCCCAAATGCTGATCTCCAGTACATGGCTATATTGAATTATCCAACCTGTCTTGAAATTTGCAGAGAAAACAACTAATGACCTTCTAAGTTTAGAAGGACTGTGTACCTTGGAGATGTGCTTTATACTTTTCCCTTTTTTTTTTACCCTAAGTGGCACACTTAAACAGCAGACTAGCAGTACATCTGTAATCTCTTTATTTGTGTTCATAGGTTCATAGGTTCATAGGTAGGTACTAGGCTATTGGCCCAAGGGCCTACATAAGCCTAGCCAGCAAGGTTCCATAGCTTACGCCACCCAAGAAAGTTATTTTCCTGTGCCACTGACGAGCAGAGACACAGAAGTGATCCCCGGGGTGTATTTCCTATTTCCCATCCACTCATCAAGATTTTTCTTGAAGACTGCTAATGAAGAACTTTGCTTGACATAGATGGGTAGCTTGTTCCAGAGTATAGGAAGTCTCTGAGACAGGAATCTATCCCTCCAGCATGTCCTGTTTATTGTGGTGACAAGGTTTAGGTCCCTAGAGCGTGTAGCTCGGAGGGATTGGGATTTCTTTAGGTGTAGCATGTTCAACAGCTCTGGGTTTGACATAGCTTTATATGTTAGGCAGAGATCACCTCGGAGTAGGCGATATGCTACGGAGTAAAGCTGGAGTTTTTTGAGGCAGTCAGTGTAGGGCATTTGTTTGAGGCCAGTAATCCTCTTTTTGAGGTACTTCTGTGGCCTTTCCAGCTGCTGCAGATGTCTTGTGAGGTACATTCCAAAAGGGGCGTTGTACTCTAGAATGGGTCTAATGAGTGATGAGTAGAGGGGAACAATGACCTCTTTTTTCCTGGATGAGAACCCTTGTATGATGAGGTGTGCCACTTAGAAGGACTTCTTGACTACAGTGGCGATGTGACTCTCAAAGGAGAGACTACTATCCACCTGGGTCCCAAGGTCTCTTATCACGCATTTGGTGTTAAGTAGATTTCTGCCTATGTGGTAGTTCATGGGTACAGAGTTTTTACCAAAGGGGATGACACTGCACTTTTTGTTGTTAATTAGTTTCAGCTACTGTAAAGATGCAGGCAGTCCCGTCTTGCCTAGAGTGTCAAATTACACAGTAATATTTGCATGGATTATTTTATTGCCACCTTTCATGGCATGGCAGCATTCGGCATCATGTAAATTAGATTTGAACCAATGACTACAATTTGATTCTGAGGAGCTATTACATGTCCTTGAGCTTCTCCTTCGTGATATATTTCAGTATCATTTTGTATACAGTGCTTATTGCTTGTTAATGATTTTTTCATTCTATTTTATTTAGGGCGCGGTTCAGACATGATAATCGAGATTCCATTGATTAGATGTGCCGATGCTGTGTGGAGTAGTTGTGGGGTGGTAGTACCCCTACTTTTATTCCCAGTATTTTCGTGCTTCATTTTCTTTTCCTATGTATTATGAATGATTTTGTATATAAAAATATCCATTGAAGAACACCAAGTTTATAATATGTCAAGGATACAGACTGTCAGACTCCATTACTGTTACTGTTATTTGATGTGGCACACTGCAAGGGTTACTGTTAGAGGTCAGTAGAGAGGTAATACTGCTTAAATGAACCTCATTGTAATGCAGATTAACATTCCATTAACCTTTCTAGTGCCTCATCCCAGCAGCCGGTTAGCTTGTCTTTGTTGCACTTGATAAGTATCAGTACATGCTCTTCTGGCCTATAATCTGCCTTTTTTGCCATAGATAAAATGATTGGCACTCTCTACATTGACATTTACATTTTAAACTATGACTTTTTTCTTTTTTTTTATGTTTTTTGCCTTGGATCTCTAACTTTCTGTGTATAGAAACTGGCAATGGATAACAGATCAATCATTGACAAGAGTTTTTTCTAGGGTTAGGTTTGTTTTCACCATATTGTTCACGTTGGTGTTGTTCTAGCCAAAGCTTCCCATGTGTAACAGCTCTCCAAGATACAGTTTCAGAAAGCATGGGCAACATGCAATGTTGCAGGAAGGGTGTGGCAAATGGGGCACTTGTCACAGGTGTCACCTTGTAGGGTGGGGGGGTGTCAGATCTTTAAAAAGAAAAAAATATTGACAGCTTATAGAGACTGCGACAGCATGTAAACTATCAGACTGTTTCTTAAAGGTAAACTACCTTACAAACACACACACACACACACACACACACACACACACACACACACACACACACACACACACACACACACACAAACAGATGTTTGGCAGACAATTTAACAGTAAATTGTAAATAGCAATTGTGTATAGACAGTTTATAAAGTAACTGTCAAATTGTTAAAGAAAGAATGGTTTGAAATGTAGTTTACAAAATGGCATTAAGTGATCTCTTATCAGTCATAGATTTAGGGGCGCACACCAAATTGTCTGCATGTGTGGGTGCCATATTCCCTTGCTACAGCCCTGGCAATGTGAAAAGAAATATAAAGTCTGCATCTTGTCTGAGATAGCATTGGTTGACCAAGTACTGAGCAAATTAGATAGTATTTTTAGTCCCCTTTTAGCACTCAAGTTTAAAGTTATTCAGCTGATTATCCTTTCTTTTATTTTGTATCCATTTATAACAATTAGCATTTATGCTGCAAACAGTAATTTTCTTTGGACAGTAACATTGTCGTACCCCTCAAATTCTAACTGCAAGAAATCTGGGCAGATTTTATGTATTGCTCCTATAAGTTTAGAAAGTTGCTGGAATAATATGTTTTGCATTAGTGTGCATTTTCTGAAGAATACGAAGTCTGACAGTGAGACTCAAATGTATCTTGTCATTTACTAACTGCAATACTCACTGATTCACCAGAAAAACGTAAATTGTACTATGAATTGATCAAAAATATGAGACAAAAATCTGGACATTCTGCAAAATTCTGGATAGATGAGATATGTGGGCACTGGCACCAATGTTGTTATAGAATTTTGTATTGATTTCCTTCTAAGGGGTCACGAAGGGCCATGACACCTTGCATGAAAAAGTATTCTGCCAGTTCTAGAAGTGCCCTCACCAGCAGGAGCACCAACATCGCACTGTAGTACCTGTTGTCTTTTGTGTTATGTTCATCTCAGTTATCAGCCATATGCAGAGAGGCAGGCAGATGCAGCATTACTGTACAGTCTTTCATTCCTTAGTCCTTACCTGTATGTACTATATCCAGGAATAAGCTAGTGGGAAGTGTGACATCAGAAGTGACATGGTTAGTCTCCATGGTGTCTTCATGGGAGAAGAGTTGCATTGTGTCTGCTCAATGTGACCCTTCCTTCTTCATGACTTAACCTTAACCATCAACACAAATGAGAAGTTTGTTATGTTACTTATATATGTTACCTTCAGAGTTACAGCTTTTCTTTTACTCATCAGCCTGTTTTACACATTTCTAAGCTGCCTAGCCTCCTTGCAAGGCATAAAGACAACACAGTATCAAGGTCTTACTGAAAACTGAGCAAGCCATGAGATACGTAGTTAGGTTTTGAGGTACCTGGTGCAGATCCCCAATCTGACATCCCTGCTCAACACTAAAAAAATTTAAAAAGGTCCTTTTCTCTCTTCTGAGTTGAGGAGCAACAAAAGAAACAACAATTTCTGTGAAGTATTGTAGCAAGCTACTTGCTACAAATGTAACAAGCAACCTGCTACATTCTAAATAGCACATATGGAATTCTGATGCAGCAGTGTTCTTAGAGAACAGCATCTCTAGCACACGTAACTCTAAATCACTTCAGCCTAACTGCAGATGCTGGTATTGCACTGCCACCTAATTAGCACATCTATCGTGTCCTCTGACACCTTGTGCCCAAGTTGGCTACCATCTTCACCCCTTCCCAGATACACTTGTGTAGGCCACATGCCCTGCTCATATTTGAGCTAATTGCTCAGTGAAATCACCCAGTAGCCAGTGAATCTCTTTTGATCCGAGTGTCATAACCCATGTCACTGAAGATAAATTGTAATTTAGTTCTTTATCTATGATTATAGTAAAATTGTTATCATCACACTGGCCCCTATTTTTTTCTACCTTTTTTTTTTTTGTTTACCTGGTGCTCTTTGGCCTGAGTGTTGTCTGCTCATCTATCACTCCTACAACTCATACCTTCTCCTGGTACTGCTTGCTGGGGAGAGGAGAATATGAAATCTTTGTTTTACTGAATATACCTGTAAAAGCTTCAGTTTGTAAGCAGCAGTAGTGGATCTGATGGTTACCTTCCCATGGAAGGCCCATACCACCAGTATGGAGAGACTTGTGACCATCTCAGTCCGGAAGGGTTAAACACCTGGGTAGTGTTGTGTCTGCAGTACTGAGGAGAACTGGGGCTCAGGGTATCCATGCTGCTACTGACAGAACCTCCACAACCCAACTGACTAAAAACCTGTTGAAAAACAAAAAGGTATTTAAGTTCCCCTGATGAGTCTAAACCTGGTTCTGCTACACTTTACTGAACACCATGCTCATACCAGGGACTGTCGAAAATAATATGCTGAGTACAGACTACATTGAATCTGTCTACATCAAAACACAAAAGACTGAGTATGAATGTAGTGATGAAAATGAACACCAGTATATCTACGTACAGGGCACAATCCCCTTCTCAACTTCTAATATGATGGACTTGTTCTCTACTCCCCATTCTGCTGTGAAACAAAGCAAAGCAGGAGTTCACTGATAACAGAGCTTGGCTCAGTTTGCCCTTGTTCTGAATTTGTATAACTTTGGAGTGAGAATAAAGAAGTAGTGTCCGTGTGTGTGTGTGTGTGTGTGTGTGTGTGTGTGTGTGTGTGTGTGTGTGTGTGTGTGTGTGTGTGTGTGTGTGAGGGGGCATAGCCTCTTAGTTCAGAGCGTTCAAGGGTCTTTCCATCTATATAGTCATTTATCAGTTTTATAATAATTGCATCTTCATGTCAAAGTTTGTACTGTAAATTATAAAGCTTTGTAGTGAGATACTAAACTTTAGATTCTGCAAACACAAAATCCACAGTGGTGCGGGGATGGAGGATGTCTGTTCTGCACTTTAATCAAGGATTCATGAGTGGGGAGATAATCTGGTGAATCATATAAAATGGAGAGAACTTGCAGAACATGCAGCGCGCCTAACCATAATGGTTTTCTGTGACAACATGTTTATCATGGCATGTGACTTCACTACTGTAATGCAGCAACTTGACCTTATGACATCAGTCTCTTTGCTTGGTGAAAATGCATTCACGCAGACACTGATGATTCTCCTTTTCATTAGAAGTAACCACAGATGTTCAATCCGAACAGTATAAGCTCTCAACAGCAGACAGTTGCTTGGTTCGCCAGCAGTGTGCTCTTCAACGTGAAGGACTGTCAAAGAATATGATCACTGCTGCCTGAAAATGGCTAGGCTTAAATAGGCCACAGTGGTCTTTAGCCTAGTACACATCTATGAACCAATAGATGTAATGCTCTGTCCATTTAAAATGCAGCGTTCTGTGGTCCATCTTGACACCACTCAGTCTGAACCAAGTAATACACATAGGTCCGCATCCTTCAATTAAACATTGGAATATGTCATCTGGGTGATGTGTGCATATTACTGGGAAGAAATGCTTAGATTACTGTTTTAATTTTACACTGTTCCTGAATCTCCAGATGAAATACTATTTTAACTTCCTCATTTTTGTGTTATTGTATCATCTTACTGCCACTTTGGGCATTGAGATGACTCCTATAAATATTGTAATCATTTCTGTTGAAAAATATTGTTTTGTAACTTTGTTTTATAACTACTTTCTTATTGTGCATTGGAGTTTTTCTCCCCGGGCCTCCATTGAAAATGGGCTTTGTTCAGCCCAGTGGACCTTTCCGATAAACAAATGTTAATAAATAAAACAAATAAATAAGACTGTTTGTACTGTTTAGGCATATATTTCAATCTGTTATTGACAAATCTCTATAACCTGCAGTAATTGTAAGGCATAAACATCATAAAAAATGCATTTGCTACTCTAATACAAAACAGAGTCCCTCAGAGTCCCTCAGATTTTAAATAAATTGTAACTGTGCAATGAAAATATTTACAAACCTGTAATTTACTGTTGCAGCATATCTCATCTTTGTTCTTAATATAAAGATAGTGAAATAATACAGACATACAACCAACAGAAATGGTCACTTCTAGTTATATTTGCACAATGGAATGTTTTTCATTTTAGTCAAATTCTGTGGTGCAGTTACACATCATCCATCAGTTTATAACAAGTTAATTATTCAGCTAAAACCCAGACATAAGTTATTATTCATAAACATTTTCTGCATATGCACTGGGATGATGAATGGTAAAGACCACATACCAGAGTTCTGCGCTATTCAGAGATGTTGTTTTACAGTACTGGTGTTAGGCCTACCTAGATGCTTACCTGGAACTGTTCAGGTAGGAGCTATGTATGCAAATAAAAGCAGGGGCCATCCTGTGTGTTTCACAGTCATGAACTGCAGAGTACAGCGTATAGAAAGGCTAAATTTATATACATACAGTTGCAGATGATCCACACTAAAAATAAAAATCATGTCTCTGATGAGCCTGAAACACTGACATTCTGTTCAGCAGAATAATGCTGCTGAGCAGCAGTATTAGCAAAACCAACATGTGAAACGTTAATTGAAAGCACATAACCTAGTGAAACAATAATGATAAATTTGTGTTAATCCATCAACAGAGTTTCTGACATCTCTGAAGTACTTTTGTTTTTTTGTAGTCAATTTCTCTGCTGATTCCTTCTTTTAATATTGGCAAAAAAATCACTATTTTATATACAAAAATGTAATTTAATTTATCCTTTATTGACCAGGTTAGTCCTACTAGGCTAGTGAACTCTTTTAAGGGGAGACCTGAGATGATATTTATACTATTGGAGGAAGTTTGGCCCAAGTATGACAGAATTTTGGTAGTGCTGTGGGATCATTTACATCCACCTGAGGTACCACCAACTCAAGCTGATGGGACCTCAAGTTTAACATCTCATCTGAAGACTGACACACTCAAGAGTGCGTCAGTCACCTTTGTGCTATAGTGCAGTGTCAGCAATCCAGCTACCTGATGTGGGAATAAAACCCACAGTCTTCTGCATTAAAGCAAGTGTGTTACCTGTTACACCACTGAAACTGAAAAAACAAAACAAAAAAAAAAAAAAAACTGCACTGCAGTACTTCTGCAGTCAGATTCTGCAGGACAGGCTTCCATTCACAGATACACAGGGAGGCAGCTAAAAGCTATGGTGGTCAACAAACCTCAATGCAACAGCACTCCAGATAGCTAGCTTGAACTGCAACTAATCTCCAAATTAACTTATTGTATAAATTATCTCTGCTCTGCATACATGGAAAATGAGAAAGCTTCCTTCATGAGTCTCTTTTACCACGTTAGCTGAGTATGGTGAATAAACTGGTGTCTAATGTTTATCTTAAGAAAAACTTCTCCCACTTGCATATTGTATGCCAAGGAGGCAGAACATCAGCAGAGACTACCCATATCCTGTTGGACCTAACAAGGAAGGAATGGGGTCAATGAACTTGATGATCTGTTTAACAAATCTCCCACCCAGACATTACACAAGGAGTTTCCTTCCGTACCCGTAATGGTTGAGTGAGCATGAGCAACATGTCTGACACATGCAGAATAATTGCTGAACATAATGACTGAAATAATACGAGGCCTGGATTAATAACAAGACAAAGTCAAGTGTACAGTGAGTGCTGGGTATGTTTCTTGTACACTCCTGGACACAACTGACTGTGGAGAGGGTGCATGTAATCAGACATTAAGGTAATTCTCTTCCACAACTCTGTAATGACTAGATAGCTTACAAATGACGTTGCGTGCACTGTTTATGCACCAATGGGTACCTTGTTGTTGTTTGGTATCCAGAATGCAGTCAGTCCCTTTCATTTGTTTAATTTCCACTTGTTTTCCGGTCATAGATTGTGAAGCTGTTATCATTTTTATCTATGTGCCTTTCGCATAGGGAAAGCATTATTTGGAAAGGGATTTCTTTCAGCCTGCGTGATATAGACTAGAATGACAGGATTCTATGGTTTTCACTGCTGGTCAGCACCTACAGTTTTACATCTTATTTCTTATTGCTTCCTGCTGTGTTTAGTGATGTGCTAGAAACAGCTGAACTGAAAGTCTCTTTCTAAATGTAGTACTGGAGAAAGTCTGTATATGCAGAACAGGGATGGGTTATACTGCAATAGTACATTTCAGACTGCTACATATTCTCAATTTTAGCCAGTGAATTATTGTCTTTAAATATGTGACTTGTGACTACCCAACTAAGCTCTTTGTAACAAAACAGGTAGTTGTCATTTTTCATTCTAACTCTATTAAGTGAATCTGTCAGGCACTGATAATACAGCAGAATCGACAACTTCCACTCTTAACAAGTGAGTAGGGGTAAGAGGATCTGGAATTTATTTAATGATTGCAGTCTTAAACATTTAACAAAACCCTGATATTTCATCCCATGTGCATAAAATACAATATAAACAGTCCACATAGGGCTTTTACAATCTTTCAATAAGCAAAGATCAGTGTACTTTAGTTAAAAATAAATTAGTGACTCTGGTTTCACAGAATGTCTACAAAAACCAATGTCTCACAGGATTATCACTGTAATAAAATATTTATTATGTCATGACTGCATCATATTATAGGGACTCAAACTGCATTCTGGGAGGAGGACAAAAAGACTGGAAAACTAAGCACATCCATATAATGACCATTTTGTTGTATAAGAAATTAAATGTAATAAAAATGATTGCTTCTGATGAATTTGTCTGCATAGAATATCAAGATTTCATGAAATGGCTGCTATCTTCATTATTATAATCATTGCTATTGAGTGCTTATTACATTCAATGGGTCCTACTTAAAGAATGCACACTTTCATCAAATATACATGCTTTTAATGTATATATTTGTCATGAGTGTGTGCGTATGAGAATTCACTACATTGTTATTTGTACTGTCATATATAGTATAGTAAATGTTTATTATATAAGAGAGGTGCTAGGCCTACAAATGCTGATGTGTATGTAGGTAGATGGTTACTAGATTAATGAAGGTAAATGATGGCAATTTAAATGGCAATTAAATACTTTATAATTTTCATATGTATGAAGCAGTCAGCTCAGTCAGTCATACAAGAATTGATCTGTAGACACACAGTAGCAGTCATTTGCCGTTTGTGATCGACATTTCTGCAGTGCTATTGCAGAGCTGTTCAGTGCAGCCAGCTTTTTTTTATTAGTTAACTAGTAAATTAAAACAAACACCAAATATTAATTTATGCCAAGATCTGGTGTATACAAATTAGAAAAATATATAGTCAGGTTTTCAGCACTAAATGCTTGCTGCTAGTTAAGTATCCTTTGTTTATTTATTTATTTTTAATGTTTGACTGAATATGTATTTGGGGAATTAGCTTATAAATTTGACGTGCTTTTTCAGCATACAAGCTAAAATAAAAATTTTAGTTAAAGATGTGAAATGACTTCTTGTTCTGGTATGTGCCATATTCAAAACAGGGCATTCAGACATGCAAGTAAGCAAATAGAGGGCAGTGAGCCATCAAGTCTATTCATCGGTTTCAGCTAGCCCCAAAGATACTGCCTGTCCCCCTTTTTTTCCATTATAGCTTACCTTCTGACTATCCATACCTCATTTGAATACCTCCTTTGACTTGCAGTTTAAGACACTGGTAGGTCATTTCATGACTTCTTCTACCTCAGTGTTAAAGTATACTTCCTCAAATCAATTTTAAACCTTCCGCATTCTAGCTACTATGTATGTCTTCTTTTCTCCTTTCCTTTAAAATTAACTGCAACTCTCACCTGACTGCAAGTTAATATCCTGTTTTTCAGCCCCTTTTCTCCAAAGTGTAGATGTCTAGTAACTTTTTTGTAGACCACCCTGCGACTCTCCTGCACTGGCCCAGTAATCAAGGAGCCTCAATCCTCACCACTAGCACCAGTGAGGGATGTACACATTGGGTGGAGGGCAAGTATACACACAGTAAAGTACAATTTCCCTTAAGAGCACACAGAGATCACAGTCAGTCGGGCTGGTCTCTCTCTCTCTCTCTCTCTCCAGATCCCAATAAGACTCCCCACTGGCACAGCTATAGGGTTAAGATCT
This sequence comes from Protopterus annectens, assembly GCF_019279795.1. Classification (NCBI taxonomy): domain Eukaryota; kingdom Metazoa; phylum Chordata; order Ceratodontiformes; family Protopteridae; genus Protopterus; species Protopterus annectens. Next base: position 665,423,389 of record NC_056751.1, on the reverse strand, counting down.
CAGCTGAGCAGTCAAGCCAAAACCTCCAGCATCCTCTCTGTCCAACCAGTGCTGTGTGTTCCTGCCCAAGTAGCTGACATACACACTTTGAGATTTGATTTATATACAAACATACACACACACTCCTGGGAAAGGCTGGAACATGTTTACTGGGTATGCCCCCTTCTACGCAGACTAAAAGGCAATTATCACTGCCACCAACCAGCTCTTTATCAGCTACTATATGGCCCTTCTTAAAGGGTGACAATCCTACTGTGTGATGCTACTATTATCCAAATGGTAAGTGTGACCAAGGCCAAGGCTATTTAGGAGTGGCCTGTACAGTGTCACAAAATACATATGCAAGTACACTAAGAGCTTAAATATCTGTAAACAAACCAGTCACAGTTAAAGGTTTAAATATTTAATAATAAATAATAAAAGAACAAGACAATACTCAATCAACACAGTAACTACAGAGTTCAGAATCACAGGAAATATTTTAAAACAGCATTGCAGGACACTCTCAAATAAATACAGAAAACATCTAAACTAATCTTTACTACATTCCTATCTATAGCTACGCAAGATTACTTTACCCTGATTACTTACTACTAGCAAGGCAAGTGCGGATGAGAGGATGTTTTCAGGTCCAAAGACAAATACAAAATGCACAGACTTTCTCTGAGAGAGTTCTTAAATTACTATCAAACATTACTGCTGGGTCAGCTGGATAACATCACTCTTTGTCACCTGCCTTCAGTTCCCAGACTAACAGAAACTTAAAATGTTAAATTTCTCTGAGAAAAATACCTATCTCTCAGATATGCAGCTGCTAGGAAGTCACAGAGCAAAAAAGCACTTTACATTTTAAACCTAGTAATTATTTCTGTTTCAAGACAATAGAAAGAAACTTCTAGCTCTAGACATCCTGTCTCCTTCAGTGAAACTCAGAGATAAACACAATTGTAAAACATTCTGATTCCAACCTATTTTCTTGAAACCTTGCAAGTTAACTCTGTATTTTCCAACTTCTACTATTAAAACATACATTTGCACAGGTATATAGTTTATACACATTTCTGTTCTTTTCCAGTATGGTACACTGTGGTTACATTCTTGAAGTTCTGTACATAACATACAGTTCTCTTACATTTGTAAGACAAGTATATGAATCATATTTTTATTTATTTTATTTATTTATTTATTTTACATTTGTTAACCGGGATAATCCAGATGAGCGTTTAGCCCGTTTTCAGTGGAGACCTGATGATAAAAGCTCCACAGTCAGTATTAACATTTTACATACAATTAATAAGACATTTTCATTTGAAAAATGTTAACAAGACAACTATTACAGTAAATCATAACAGTTAAACAATTTAGTAATATTCACAAATGACATAGAATTAGTTATAAAATTCCAGATAGCTGGGCTGGCAGTGTCACATTTCTATATATCATATTAATATTTTTAAGTGACATATAATTATTTACAAAATTCTAGATAGCTGGACTGGCAGTATTTCCCAGGTGTCACACACCCTTCAGCCTCTTTATTCATCATAACAGAGCCTCTTTGCACTGTGCCTCTCAGGTTGCTGTCTTTTCTTCAGTGAGGCCTCCAGAACAGTATGCAGTATTTCAGGTTTGGCATTAATAGTATCTTATAGCAATCACATGACATCTATTTCACCTGAGACAACCCTTCCTCATGCACCCCACCATCGTGACTGAGGTAGGATAATGGTTACTCCCAGATCATCTTCTGCTTCATTCTGTACTCCAGAGATGATTTCCCACAGCCTGTGATTTTCCCTTTCATCCTCAAACATAGCATATTTTTTTAGCTTTTTCCCAACCTGTACTGCTTCAAACTGCATTTCCTGGTTTTCATGCTCACCTGTCCCTGAATCCCCCAGTGACACCTTACTGGGTGCACTGGATATGAACTTTCACTGGATGGATCTGACTCCTCTGGAAGTCAACCTCAAAGGTACTCATTGTTTTGGCTGAAGGAGTGAGGAATTTGATGGGGAATGAGTGCAGATCCTGGTAGCCATCAGTTTTATGGCTGCTGGTCAAATTCCTTAGCTGTGGAGACAGCTAGTGCAACAATGTTAGGACATTGTCTCCACCCCCTATTATTAGTCTGAGATATCCAGTGAAGGTAGTGGTCTTCACTAAAGGTCAAACAGGCATTAGGTTTTCCTTTTGCCCTCCTGTTTGGATAGGACAGCTAACCATTGGCCACTTCATCCTATTCCTCCCCAGCCAGCCCTACTGGGAGCACAGTTATTCCTCAACTAGGGTTGCCAGTGGCAAAAAGAGATGCCCTACCTATGCACCATAGGGCTGGCATAAACACAGTGTCATTTTGTTATTCTTTACAACAGGTCTTTCTACCATCTATTAGTCCACCACTTTTAAGTTTATTAAGTCTCACTGAAGGATTCTTCACACAAGCCTTCCACCCCTTATTAATTTAGAGCACTCTTTATAAGAGCCCTCTTTATCAGTGTGACATCCAATAATATTTGTCCTAACCCTTCAAAAATTACAAAGTTGACAAAAAAGCAGAAAACACAAAGTCACTGGAACACAGATGTGATATAATACATTTTATTGGACCAACATAGATTTTGCAATTGATTGAGCTTTTGAGGTGCCATGAGCCCTTCATTAGGAGTTATAAACATACAATTTATAAAAGTTATGATAAAAAAACAGTAAATTCTACACCTCATTCTTACACATTGAAGGTTTTTGTGAAGGGCTTTGGCCACTGTACCCTACAATTCTGGGAGCTGTGGCAACCACACCCTGCTACTATAGTTCTGTAACTTAACTCTGAAACTGCTGTATCCTGGAGTGGGAGAAAATGCTAAGTTACCGTGTTCTAAGAGTTAGTATATATTTGCCTCTGTTTACAGTTATATTCTTGTTCTGATGATTACAGGTATGGTCTCTAAACTTTCTGCGAGCACCATAATTTAGAGGGGGAAAGAAAAGCAAGAAAAGGGTAAACATATATGGCATTTTGACAGATAATGATCTGAAGAGTGTTTTTTTAAAATGCTTGTATTTTGCTTGACATGCTTAAATGCAGGTTGAATGTGAAATTATGTCAGTGTTGGAGTGTGCTGGATAGGGTTGCAATAAAGTGGCTTCTTTTAAGGAAAAGATATGCTCTATACTCAGAAAGTTCATGGATTTTCTGTGGAGTCTGTGAATAGGGATTCATGTGTGTTGCTTTATAAACTGATTAGTTTAAGACAGTATAAAAGCATAGTTGATTAATAAGTGTTATTCTATGTTTACAAGGGTCAGGACAGAATATTAATCAAACTCGACTACTAGTGCATAAGATAGTAGTGGGTATGTGAAGTATCCTGAAAGAGCTCCAGAATTTGAATCCTATCAGATCAAATTGCTTTATGGAGCCAGTGTTCAAGGCATTGTTGTTAGATGGTAGTTTTTGTTCTACAATTTTTGGATAACTGAAGACAGAAGTAGAAATATCACTAACCTCTTAAGCAAGTAATAGGAGAAAAGTGAAGTTTCTAAAGAGTGGGAAAGAGGGCAAGTATGGGTCTTCTTCTCATGAGGGTATTCCTGCATTTTTGTTGCTACAAACTTGATCAACGCTCAGAAGGTTGAACTGGAAAGATCTCCAATTGCCTGTCGTGGCCAAAGAAGACGAAGAAGGTCAATGTAGCATCATCCTTACTTTCTTCCTGTCCTCTGAGATTATGCCATGTTTGAGTTGGTATATACACACACACACACACACACACACACACACACACACACACACACACACACACACACACACACACACACACACACACACACACACACATACATATATATGTGTGTGTGTGTGTGTGTGTGTATATATATATATATATATATATATATATATATATATATGTGTGTGTGTGTGTGTGTGTGTGTGTGTAGTTTGGGTTTTCAGTGGCTTGCTCCGATGTCACAGGGTAGTGTGGGGCTTGCCCCCTTGCAAAAATTTTTTTTTTTTTTTTTTTTTTTTTTTTTTTTAACATTGGGAATGTCATTATTTTGGGTAGCAACATCCCAAAGTTTTTAACATTTTGGGGTAGAATAATCACAATTCTGTCAAATAAGTTGTGGTTATTTATTGTATATTCCTCATGAATTAAGAGTGAAATAAAGGATAAAAGCTATTGTGTTGTCAGTGGACCTGAGTTATTGTTAAAGAAGATAATTTTGTAGTATTTGGAAGCCAGTGGAACAGCAAAGTTAAGATGGCAAAGATTAGCATAGGGAATATCATGCCATACAAAGCTAATACAGTTCTTCTCAGACACCGGACTTCTTCAATAAGAAAATTAATTACTTAAGCATTCCATGGAGGAATATAATGGTCACTTCCAATCTTTTAAAGCTTCAGCATATTGGTTGTTAAAAGACTTCTTCATTAATTAAAGTACGTTGAAGTTTTAACATGCTGAAAGCGAAAGTTTTATTTTTCCAAAGAGTTCTTCTTTAAGTGCAGCAGAGTTCTTTAACTGGGTAGCCAAACTATTAGTTCAAACAGGATCTGCGAGCATGGCATATATAAACATTTGCAAGACATTTGGCACACTGCTATACATAAGGTTAGTGGACAAACTAGTAAGAATTGGAGTAGGACCTGTCATGAGAAAATGGGTAAAACACTGACTTGAGCAATAGAGAACAGGGCTGTAGTAAGTGTATCAACTGGAATGAAAGGATGGTCATATGAAGGGTGCTACAGCAGTCAGAAATGAGGTCAGTTCTTTTTCATGTCTGTGCAAATGACATTGGAGAAAGTCTAGAAGGAAAGTACATCAACAGGAGTGCAAGGAGTGATGCCAGAAAGTTTGGAACCATACAACCAACAGCCAACCTTTCCACCCTAGTCAAGTAGAGTCAAGTAGCCAGAAATGTCTCCAAATTCTTATGCTTCTCCTTTTCTTTTAATATGACTGTCCTTTATCGTATGCTGTATACCCTTAAATGCAGAGTTAAAGATGTCACACAGATGCTAAAATTACTACATTAAGAACCATTAAATGGATTGCTAGTAACACAGGAAGCACAAATTACACTGCATAACTTCTTTGGCATCTGTTTTATTTTAAGTTTAGTCATGAAGCCGGAGCATTTGTGCCTTTGTGTTGGACAAAATGTGCCCTTAAAATTAATTCACCATAAGTTACAAAGTGTATGCCTGCTAGAACCACATTTATCAGCGTTAACACATCAGAAGTTGTAGAAATGATGTAGACTTATTAAACCGAGCAGAATAGTAACTGAGATGACAGCTTATATTCAATGCAAAGGTATGCAAGATTCCAAAAAAGATAAAAAAAAGTACAGAATTAAAAAAAATCAATAACATTTGTAAATGTATAAAGGGATGTAGAATTAGTCATATTAAATGACTTAAATCCAAGCAAATAGTGTGACAGAAAGTTAAGGAATGCTACAGGAAATAGTGGGATGTCTAGGAAGAAGTACTGCCCATAAATATTGGAAAATATTATCCGTTTATTCTGACAGTTACTGGACAACTTTGGGTGTCTGGACTCTGGAGTACTGTATGCTTTTCTGCAAATTCTCCATCCTAAGGGTACAGAGATGGATAAATGGATTATTTCACAGGAGGGCAGCAAATCTGGTGTACAGTTTATACCCAAGATCTATATAAATAGAGTTGGGAAGCTCAATATGTACAGTCTCCAGGAAAAAAAGTTGTTATTGTTGATGGTGGTGATGGTGGTGTTGGTGGGAAAAGAATTGAAATGTTAAAGTATCCTAAAGGAATTTGTACAGTTTGGGTGGTATGATTTTCAAAAAAAACAGAAAGAGATACATGACAGTAAGAGCATACAGTCAGCCTGAAGTCACTAAGTAGACAGTACAGGACGGCAAATTATCTGACAAAAAGTGCGCTTGTTGAGTGAAGCAACCTGGAATAGGCAGTAAAATCAAAGAATGCATGAAAAAGATAGGTGATTTAAGTTAGAGAGGACGAGAAGAAGGAAATAAAAACTGATAATATAACTGTAAGAAGTGATAAGACTGTTCTGTACTGAAATTAACTGGAAACAACTGAAATGAGACTGAAACCAAAGTCTGTATCTAATTACCCAACCTCGTGCTGAACAAGTGCCAGTCTCTCCTTTATGTGCCAAGTCTTGTGTACTTTTACAAACACTGTAGTTCATGTAATAAGGCTTTATTAGGTGTTCACAATATTCAAATACTGTCTTCATTAACAGTGCTGATAATAACAGTGCTGCTAAATATACCCAAAGTTTCTGCACGTCTTCTGATTGTCCTGAATTATGTAAATGTAAACGGTCTTTATTTGACCTGATTTCAGTACTCAGGCTCGAGTGTCTGTAATCTTTTCTGTAATGTCAGGCTGAACCAACTAACTAACCTTAACTGAACTGCTATCCTGAACACAACATATTATATTGCTTCAGTCCAGTGATTTTCCTTTGTAAACTGCATTCACTCCCCCTAACCTTGGTTGTCTCGTATGTGCTTTATTTAACATTTCATTAAGGAGCATTCTGTAGCTGGCAAGATTGTATCTTTCCCTTGATAAAAGAACATTCTGTATGTCTGTATTTCCTGCACACTTCATGCTTATCTTTCCTTTCTAATAAACTGTCTTTCTTTAAAACTGGATGCATACACGTCTGATGCTACATATTTTACCTTTTAGTCTGCATACTGCCTAATAACTACTTTAAAGTGGAGGTCCCTAATCTGACAGTAACTACTAATATTGGTTATGTAGGATGTGATACTTACCCATTAGGTATACAAGTGGGCAGAGTGGGCGTGGTGAGTGGGCCCTACCCATTGTCAAATTGTGTGTTTCTAGTTATTTGGGTATCTGACTGTGAGTGATAAATGCAGTGTTTAAAATGTAATAATGTTTTAAAGTTGTAGTTCTGATCATTGTTTTACCATATTCTCTGCCAGTTTGGTGCGGGTGTTTAAGACTATGTGCTGCTATACAAAGACTGCACAGTAGCCCTGGGTGTGATTCACACACCCTCTATTTGCCTACTGTGTGATTCTGGACAAGACACATAACCAGGCATTGATGGGGGGGTGCCCGTGAAAAGGGACTGTATGACTATCATGCTTGCCTTGTCGACAAGTATTTTTTGTTTGTTTTGGAAGATTTTTACCTCCTACTGAAACGCACTACATTCTAGACAGGAAGTAAAAGCTGTTGTACACCATAAAGCTTGGAAGCCATGTTCAGAGTGCTGTGAAACTGTTAAAAACTTATGGTGCCATTACTTCTCATTTCTTATAGGTGATGCAACTTATACATATTTAGTTTTTTTTATACTGCTGTCCCCTCCTTGAAATGAGTATGTTATGTATGTTTTTATTTTACTAAATGTATCCATCTTGCATGTTATAACTGCCCTTTCTGTCATTCCTTTTGGAAGCCACAATTAAAGTGTCAGAAAATGCTTGCTGAGTTTACTGGTTTGCATATGGATATCACATTCTAAATCCATCACACTGCCTCATATCAGTGCAGTCAAAGAAGAACATACTATACAATAGTGTTCTTAAAAAAAGTAGTATTTTTTTATTAAGCAAGTCCATTCTGCAATAGCGATATACTATGGCATACTTGTGACTAATACATGTTTTTACCCACAGTGTATGTGTAGCGAGTTTCTTGTTCCATCAATTAGGCTATGACTCTACCCCCAAATATGGACAGAATATGAATTCCCCACTAGCTAACAGTATGTTGCTTTATTGCACTTTGCAATATAATTTTGCATGCAAGCAAGCCTTATAATTTCATAATGTCACAATTTGATTGTTTTCTCATGACTGAATATGTTTGCATAATGTGTATTTGTAGTTAAGCTTTTCTGGTTATTTAGTATTATCAGTTTCCTGTCTTTAACTATGCTGCTATTCTAGTATAAATCACAGTGTACTGTTTTGCAAATTTTGTGTTTTCTTTGGCTCAGGCAATTATTGACAAGGTCCACTAGAATGATCTGCCTACCAGCTTAACAAACTAATAAATAAGTAATGCACCTTCAACCGTCTTTATCTATCCACAATGTAGAAAGTGTATCTCAAAAAACATTAATAACAAGCTTGTAAATTATGCTTGAGATTGGAGTCGTGCATGGTCTGGTAGTCCAACACATAAGGGTTTTTTCACTTATCTAACAGGTTTAAAGACTGAATGGCTGCAAAGCCAGCCATTCATTAGTTAATAGTTATTTAGTTATTTATTCATTTTCATTTGGTAACCAGTTAGGTGAGCTGGTCTTTTCATCATGACCTGATCCAACAGGTGGGGACAGTAAGCATATAAGTCACATCAGTAATACTGTCAAAAGAAAAAAGTTACTAATAAAAAAGATATACATGTATAGCATTTTATTTATTTGTTAATCGGGCAACCCCCTTAGACATGCTTCTTTTAAGGCATAACTCAGGAGCACTCTCTGGTTAAGCGATTTGTTTAGAGTCTTATAACAGGCAAAGGAATGCTGAAGGAATTAAACTGTAGACTGTAGAATGAAGCTGTTTAGCAGCTAATAGTCTTAATCCTCTGTGCTATCAGGCTGTGTATGAGCTGCCAAAAAATGCAAGCATAATACGCTAAGCTGATAAGTTGCTAAGGCATCATGGAAGATGTAGTGGTTAGAAAGAGTGCTGCCTAGGTCATATGACCTTTACATCAGTGTGGGGGTTAGGTTAGACAATTATACTGCAGGAGCAGCAATGCAATTAGTCTTTATTTTTTTAAAAAAGCAAATTTAAAATAACATGAATGGTCATGACAATTCTAGAAAGAGAATGAATAGGATGGGCGTATACTAGGGACTGAAATGGGATGCTCAACTGATCCCAATGGCATAGGTGTGGAAAGACCCTGACTGACAGTACTAGGCTGAAGGATGATGGAGTGTGAGTGAGGAATTTGGGAAAATTTATGAGGATAAAAGTGTGGATAAGGCTGACTGGGTGAAATGTGTTTGTGTGCTTGCATGAGTGTGTGTGTGTGTGTGTGTGTGTGTGTGTGTGTGTGTGTGTGTGTGTGTGTGTGTGTGTGTGTGTGCGTGCATGTGCATGTGCATGTGCGTGTGTGTGTGTGTGTGTGTGTGTGTGATGAATTTTAATCAGATTTACTGTTATTAGTGTTTGATGACATGCAGAAGGATGGAGTACCTGCAGCACCAGTGATACAGGATTGATTTGCTGGGTGGTGGTCAAGTCCCATTGGGCAGTCACTGCATGATGGAGTCCTTGGGCTATAACTACACTGTGAAAAAGACCAAACAACAAAAGCTACTGTGTGCTATGTTATGTGATGCACTGTAGCTTGGATGACTCAACAGTAGAATGCACTCACTGCTGATGTAGTGCATCCGTTCTTGGGTACCTGGCATTAAGTGCTGGATGATCTAAAGAAAAGGAATGAAACAAGTTTTGATGACAGATGAGTTTGCTTTTTTCTCCACTGCTGTGTGATCTCAGAATAGATATATTTAGGTTTTGGGGTAGGGAATGCAGGGACTTGCCCAGCTTCAAAAAACATTTACCTTGGAGGTTCGGTAAAAGTTGTTTTGCTCCTTTTCTTTTGATTGTTCAATATTTGATAAAAGTGCTGTTGATTGATTGACATGTATCCCCTTTCTTGACACTGTGATGGCTACCCACCAGTGTAAGAGAGTAGGCTTCAAGCATTAAACTCCTAATGGGTGTCAAGACTGACACTACTTAAGTTTGTCAGAAGATTCCTCTCTAGTTTTTTGAAGTTATAGGTCTTCACTCTCATTTTGGCTACTACAACTCACAGGAATGGTTTCAATCAAGGGGGTACACTGGATCTGTGGGTTGGAAGTGTTTCAGTCAACAGCTAATGGTCAGAGATGCAGTAGTGGAAAATATATATTAAGCCAGGTTTAATGGTCAGAGATGCAGTGGTGGAAAATACATATTAAACCAGGTTTGCTTACTAGGCTCAGGTTAGATTTGTGTTCAAAGTTTCATTAAGTTTGTGGATTCCAGAAGGGGAGTAAACTCAAGATCTGAGATGTTTGCACAGCTGTAGTATGAATAAACAATATTTTATTGAATGTGTTGATTTGTTTGCCATAATAACTGTAGTAACAATAATTTTTGTAGCATTCCAATGCAGGTTTCCATCTCTCCTTCAAGATAATGTATAACATTATGAAGATACTCCACTTGTCATGTAAATTTCAAAACCTTCAAAGTCATAGTCCAAAGATTTGTTCGTATTGGGAAAGTGTTGCTTGGCAGAGTTAAGCTTTGAGCTTAAATAAATAACACAGTAAGCCCTCCTATTTTCAGCTTTTTTAGTCTTTTGTGGTTAATAAAAGGAGACATGTAGAATTCATTTGTGGATATAATGCATAAATAAAAAAACTTTAATAATACTATTTAATAGTAAATGCTAGTTAACATATTGCAAGCATTATTAAAAAATTCAGAGATGGCCATCTGTCAGCATCTTGTATACATAGAGGGATTTTATGCAAATTATGAAGAGAATGGGACGTTTAAGAAAAAAATCAAGTGCTTATAAACAATCTTGTTGATTTTTTTTAATGCTAACATGAATATTTTAATATTCTCAATTAAAGATCTAATTTTGCCTGCACTAAGAGATTTAAGACTAGCTTGAGTGACTGACACATCATTAGAATTTTACTATCTATTAAAAGAGTCCATGTTCTTGGCAATGGTAGGAAGATTATTTGAAACATTCAGTACTAAAACTTTGATGGGAATACCAGGTGATTAAATTAATTTTTAAAAAGAAGGAGAATGGAATGCTATATGTCATATGAAATATATAGTATTAAATTTTCAGCATTCTATCTCCCTGCATTTTTATGCTCCCCCATCCTTCCTCACTTGTTCCATGCACTCCTGAATGCCTCTCTGCATTCCTACTCCACCAACCCTTACAGTAATCTAACTCTACCACCCATTACAGTAATCCAACTCCACCACCCATTACAATAATCCAGCTCCACCACCCATTGCAGTAATCCAGCTCTACCACCCATTAAAGTAATCCTACTTCACCACCCATTACAGTAATCCAACTCCAACACCCATTACAGTAATCCTACTTCACCACCCTTTACAGTAATCCAACTCCAACACCCATTACAGTAATCCAACTCCACCACTCATTACAATAATCCTACTTCACTACCCATTACAGTAATCCAACTCCAACACCCATTACAGTAATCCAACTTCACCACCCATTACAGTAATCCAACTCCAACACCCATTACAGTAATCCAACTCCACCACCCATTACAGTAATCCAGCTCTACCACCCATTACAGTAATCTGACTTCACCACCCATTACAGTAATCCATCTATAACACCCATTACAGTAATCCTACTCCACCACCCATTACAGTAATCCAGCTCTGCCACTCATTAGAGTAATCCAACTCCACCACCCATTACAGTAATCCAACTCCACCACTCATTGCAATAATCCAACGCCACCACCCATTACAGTAATCCAACTCCACCACCCATTACAGTCATCCAACCACCCATTACAGTACTCCTACTCTACCACCCATTACAGTAATCCTACTTCACCACCCATTGCAGTAATCCAACTCCAACACCCATTACTGTAATCCAACTCCAGCACCCATTACTGTAATCCCACTTCACCACCCATTACTGTAATCCAACTCCAACACCCATTACAGTAATTCAACTCCACCACCTATTACAGTAATCTAACTCCACCACCCATTACAGTAATCCATCTCCACCACCCATTACAGTAATCCTAATTCACCACGCTTTACAGTAATCCAACTCCACCACCCATTACAATAATCCAACTCCACCACCCATTACAGTAATTCAGCTCTACCACCCATTACAGTAATACTACTTCACCACCCATTACATTAATCCATCTATAACACCCATTACAGTAATCCTACTCCACCGCCTATTACAGTAATCCAGCTCTACCACCCATTACAGTAATACTACTTCACCACCCATTACAGAAATCCTACTCCACCACCCATTACAGTAATCCAACTCTACCACGCATTACAGTAATCCAGCTCTACCACCCATGACAGTAATCCTACTTCACCACCCATTACAGTAATCCATCTATGACACCCATTACAGTAATCCTACTCCACCACCCATTACAATAATCCAACTCCACCACTCATTGCAATAATCCAACGCCACCACCCATTACAGTAATCCAACTCCACCACCCATTACAGTAATCCACCCACCCATTACAGTAATCCTACTCCACCATCCATTACAGTAATTCAACTCCACCACCTATTACAGTAATCCAACTCCAAAACCCATTACAGCAATCCATCTCTGCCACCCATTACAATAATCCTACTTCACCACCCATTACAGTAATCCAGCTCCAACACCGATTACAGTAATCCTACTTTGCCACCCATTACAGTAATCCAACTCCAACACCCGTTACAGTAATCCTACTTTACCACCCATTACTGTAATCCAACTACAACACACATTACAGTAATCCAGCTCTACCATCCATTACAGTAATCCTACTTCACCACCCATTACAGTAATTCAACTCCACCACCTATTACAGTAATCCATCTCCAACACCCATTATTGTAATCCAGCTCCACCACCCATTACAGTAATCCTACTTCACCATCCATTACAGTAATTCAACTCCAACACCCATTACAGTAATCCTACTTCACTACCCATTACTGTAATCCAACTCCAGCGCCCATTACAGTAATCCTACTCAACCATCCATTACAGTAATCCAACTCCACCACATATTACAGTAATCCTCCTCCACCACATATTACAGTAATCCAACTCCACCACCCATTACAGTAATCCATTTCATGGGTCCAGAACTTTTCTGTGAAGAAAGTCTTTTACAGAACTAGGGAGTAATGGGTCACTGTAATCTATTGCCTGAGCCCCCTCCCCCACTTTGTCTTTTCTTTCCAGGACAACTCTTTCACATATCCCTGATATGATCTTGTGCAGTTATGTCATGTCTTTCTTTTACTTCTGCTCTCTAGACAGAAAAGATCTAGTACCTGTAGCCCCTTGTCATATTCTGTCCACATTAATCCAACATATCTTTCTAGTGGCTTCCCTCTGGTGTCCTTCTGGTAGCCAGATGACCCTGTCCTTATATAGCCACTATAACTGGTCACAGTACTCAGGGTATGGGCTGTCCAGGCTAGTTCCCTTTAGAATGGGAATATTAAGTCTTTGTTTTTGGAATCAGTTCCTCTAACATATCCCAGAATTTGCTGGCTGCAGCATCTGACCTTTCAGTCTGCTCCTGATGGTTCAGTTTAGGTGTGATAAACACCCCAAGATCCATCTTCTCCTTTATTGCCATCACTTCTATTCCCTCAGCTTATATTTCACATGAGGCTTGCTGTAGCTATGGTGTGGTACTTTGTATTTGCCTGTACTGGATGCCAGCTGTCATCATTTAGCCTATTTAGTCAGCCTCTTCAAATTCTTGTTTAAAGTTTTTTCCCCATCCTTATCTTTTGTACCTAACATTGTGCCATCAGTGGAGTGGCTGATTCTGTCCTGTGTTCCCTCAGGTATGTCAGAAGTGAATATGTTAGTAAATAATGGACCCAAGACCAAATTCTGCTGTACTTCACTTGTAACTTGTCTTATTCCTGACATTGCCCTTTTCAGCACAGGACTCTGTGTCCCTTGCCATTCAGTTATACAGTAAACTAATTATTTAGTCCCGATCCTACCTCCTCTCTTTTTAAGTTTTATAACAGCTGTGTCTGAACCAAAAGCCTTGGTGAAATCCTGGTAGTCATACTGTTCCCCTTTAAAGTTCTTCTGTAACCTAGTCATATAAATGGAATTAGTTTGATTAGAAGCTTCTTCTGATCATGGACCCTTACTGGTTGTACTGAAGATTGTTGACCTCTAGGGCCAGCCATTCCTTCTGGAGTCTCTGTATGACATTTGCTACCACTACATGTAGGCTAACAGATCCCTTAGTTCCCTACACTTTTCCTGCTGCCCCTTGTACAAGGGTACCACACTTGCTGTTTTTCATTCCTCTGTAATTTCTACAGTGGCCAGTGATCTATTGAAGACAACTATCAGGAGATCTGCCAGTACACTGACTAGATTTCTGAAGACTCTGAAAGGCAGCCCATGTAGTATTTGTGCTTCATCCTTCCTTAGGAAGGCTAGTTCCCTTTCAGTTTCATTCTTCTATATCCTGCAGTTTGTTCATTGCACTCTTTACTTTACCATCCCTTCATAACAGTACAACACCATTCCACTGCTTTTCTTTAAAAAGACAGAGGCAAAGTATTAATTCAGTACCTTTGTTTTTTCCCAGTATTCTGTGTGTTACTGTTACAAGGCTTATGTGAAAAATAAACTGTGTCTAGCACTGTGGAATAGGATCTGAGGTCATAGGGCTGGTGAGTGAGGTTCAGATGAGCCGAGGTACCTAAAGATATCTGCTCAATGAATGATATCAATTAATAAAGTCAAGGTACAGTTCTTCAGAGTGGGAAGAGAAAGCCACTTAGACAAAACACAGCTATAGTATTTTCAATTAGTCAGTGAGACTTTGCAAGTGCTAGTAACTGCAGCACCACCATAGGTCAGGGAGGGTAGAGAATTGCCATATTGTGAGTCTACCAAATGTTTGAAGCACATGAAATGAGGTGTAAGAAATTCAAATGGCCATATTAGTTACCTGTTGGCAATTTGCAATTTATGACTGAAAAAGGACTCTAAGAACATGGGAAGTAAGGTAGGAATAGTTAGCTTGAGTGAGCATTCAGTGGACGTTATACTAGGATTGGACCAAAGAAAATTCCATTAGTCTGGGTAGCCTTTAGGAAAATAAGTCTTATAAGATGCCAATCAGGCATAGAACTAAGTTTTGAGGAAAGAAAACAAATTTAGTTAGTTCATAGGTTGTCTTGAATAACAGAGGAGTAGATCAAGAAGATGAAAGCAAAGCTGGAAGACGTGGAGAAGTTGAAATCATTAACATAAGAAGATGAAGTGAGAGAACAAGAAGTGACATCAGGAACATTATATTTTATCTGCTGCGATGATGAGGTGAAAGAGGTGAATGTGAGATATTTCTAAAATAGTTCAAGGCAGTTGCTGAGTAAAACCAGAGCAACTTGGGAGTATTTCAGAACAGCAGGTCTAATTACTTGGGAAAATAAAACTTGGTTGGCAGTGCAAACGTCTAGAACTCCTCGCAGATATTACATCAGAAAGAAAACTTCTGTAAGGGTTCATGTTTTCCTTTCGCAGTTATGTGTCTAATCCTCAAGTGATTTAAATACAGGTTCTGTAGTGGTTGCATGTCACCCCATCTGTTGTAAACACACTCTAAGCTCTATCCCTGATAGTCAAAATTAAGTTTACTCCAATGGAGCAGTGCTTGCCATCACATAATATTCACACTTCTGAGCCAACTGACCTCACCCCATCTGTTGTAACCACACTCTAAGCTCTATCCTTGATATTCAAAAATAAGTTTACTCCAATGGAGCAGTGCTTGCCATCACATAATATTCACATGTCTGTGCCAGCTGACCTCTGTGTATCCCCAAGGTGTAGTGTTTGCCATTACATAATGTTCCCACTTTTTTGCCAGCTGAACTCTGTATTCTTATGGTATATTATTTACCATCACATATTATCCTGACGTCTGTACTAACCACTGTGTATCCTCATGGTGCTGCCTGTCTATGCACAAAGTGTTATGAGGCATGATTGGCTGATCCCAATCATTCTTTGGTGCAATGAATGCCAGTATTGTATTTGTGGTCAGAACTGAAGCGATTTAGTGCTCCATGTGTGCTAGAAGCTGCAGCAGCAGCTTGTTACAAATGAAGCAAGCAGTGTGCCACAGTTTAAAAGGAAAAGGAGTTTTTTTCATTACATCCTGTCTGAACTATACTGTGTTGCTCCAAATTAAATATTTTTTTTCAGTATGCCTTGTCTCAGGACTGCAAAACTGTAAAAGCATTAGCTGCTGTTTAAAAGGAAAGAACATTTTTTTCTCCTCAAAGACCTTTTTTTTTTTTTGCTCCTCAAGTAGAGTTGGGGGGGGGGTGCCAGAGACACCAGAATGGCTAGCTACACCTCTGATATTAGACAATCAGTCTTTATACCACTACAAGCCTATGTGAAAACCTGTAATTCAAAAGTTTACTGTAAACTCAAGGAAGACAAAGCAAGATAGACTCATGGGAAATTTGAGGCTGTCTATTCAGTTATCTATGTTTACTTCTAAGGTGACAGGTTTGCCACTGCTTGATATGTAGTGGAAATTTCTTCCAGAGTGAAGGGATATATTGAGATGTCAATCTGTCATGCCAAAGTGTTTTATTAATCTGTTGATGAAGGTTTAGTTAATTTAACCTGATATTTCAAGTATTGTTTGTTTTGTAATTCCTCACTTCAGTGCTTGCTGACTTTTGTGTGTCCCCATGGTGCAAATCTCCAAGTATTCAGTACTTTTATCCCACTCCTCATCCTTGTAAACCCTTCAACGCTCTACACTTTGCCAGAATTATCCTAAAATATAAGACACTAAGATAGTCAACCTTCCTTACAAAGGTCTGTCACTAGCCAGCTTTACTTGGTCATCTAAACTCAGGCTCCATGCTTAGGCATATATTTTGTCCTGACTTTGTTATCCAGACTCATTCCCCATACCTAGCCATGTATTATCTTCTGGCTTTATCATCCAGACTCAGGCTCCATGTCTAGCCATGTATTTTGCCCTAGCTTAGTCATCCAAATTCAGGCCCTATGACTAGCCATGTGTTTTGTCCTAACTTAGCCATCCAAACTTGGGCTCCATACTTGACCATTTATTTTGTCCTGACATAGTCATCCAAACTCAGTCCCCATGCTTGGCCATATATTTTGCCCTAGCTTAGTCATCTAAACTCAAGCCCCATGCCTGGCAATATATTTTGTCCTGTCGTAGTCATCCAACCTCAGGTCCCATGCCTGGCCATACGTTTTGCCCTATCCTAGTCATCCAAACTCAGGCCCTATGACTGGATGTGTATTTTGCCCTGTCTTAGTCATCCAGACTCAGGCCCCATGCCTGACCATGTATTTTGCCTTGACTCAGACCCCATGAATGGCCATATATTTTGTTCTGACTCAGGCCCCATGCTTGGTCACATATGTTTGTCCTGACTCAGGCCCCATACCTGGCCATGCATTTTGCCCTGCTCCTGCAGCTGTACGTGTACCTGTAGACTTGGTTTTGAGGAATAGTAGTAGTTGCCACACAATGCATAAAATGCATGGAATGACTGCAAGAACTGTCACTGTAACTATTTCCACTGGAGGCTCTGTTAACCTGTAACATCTTTGAGTCAATAACTGTCATTCCTAGGCCTCATTTTTTAAATGATGTGAAGTCCTATATTTTCAATCCTTGTCTGTTTGTCTTTGTTTGCACGTTTGGGTGCTGAATTGTTATCCTTTAGGCTGGCAGAAGCCACCTGCATGACATATGCATAAATGAAAGTCATGTGCATGGACGGGAGACTGACACTGCGTGTTTTGTTCATTACTTGTTGTGTTTGAATTTGCTGGCTCTGGTTGACTTCCTAACTACTTGATGAGTGCTGCAGGCCATAACATAATGGTGAAAGAAATGAGAACAAGTGGGAGCCACCCCAGCTATAACTAATCTGTGGTATCATATTCAATCAGATAATGCCAATGTTGGGGAACACGTTTGTATATGTACATTTCTTTACCATACTCGAAGAATTGAGTGTGTTTTCCATTTACAATTACCACTGGGTACCTTGAGTTATGACTGAAAAGGATCTGGATAGACCAGTTTATGTATCCGGTAAACAAATAAAACCACTTGCATTTGTTGTATGCATGCCTCCATCCATTTGCACATAATGCAGGTTATCACTGCTGTGAAATTTACAATATTTACAGCCTTTTGTGCCACCTAGCATCATGTGCATGTGTGTGTGTGTGTGTGTGTCTCCTTTACATTACTGAAATTACACATCTCCAAAATTTAAAACCACGAGATGACTATGCTGAAAACCTACTTTAACAAATGGTCAGATCACCGAAATTGTACGTTTGGAAAGGAACCAGTTGGCCAACATGGTGAAATTTTACCTTTTCTCCACTATAGTGAGATCTTGTAGTTGGTATATTTAGTTAGTGGGGGTATTTGAAGCAAAGCCTCCCACTTGGGTGAGTTTGATATGCCTCAATTTGTTTATTTTGTAGCGTTGTCCAACTGTAAAAAAACACTGATGAAGGCTAGGTTAACACCATAGCCGAAACCGGTCTATTATTTTTGTGTTTTTTTATTTTGCAACTAATTAAATTAGTTCATACAGCTCACAGTTGCTGGCTTCTGTTTTTTTGTCTACCATGTGTTTTCAAGCCGTGCAATTACTTCCGTGCAGGGGAATTCTTTTTTGAGTGCACACTTTGATACCATTCCCCACTCAGGAATTATTGATAGACTCACCAAACTAGGCATCAACCCCTATATCACTAGGTGGGTTACAAATTGGCTCACAGATAGAACCCACAGTGTGAAAGTAGACTCCATGTCAGACTGCCTACCATTCATGAGTGGAGTTCCACAGGGATCGGTCCTGGGTCCACTCCTGTTTGGCATCTACTTCTCAGACGTCCAGGCCAACACAGAGGGACTCTGTCTGACCAAGTTCACAGACGATTGCAAGCTGGGAGCCACTATTACCTTCGCAAGTGATGTAGACATCCTACAGAAAGGCCTCACTTAGACCAATGACGGTGTCGAAACCATGGCCTTAAGCTTAATGCCAAAAAATGCATTGTCATTCCCTTTGGGAAAAACTCACTACCCACTAATTATCACATTGATGGTAGCCCACTGAACACTGAAGGTGTTATAAGAGATCTGGGGACACAGGTTGACAGCAACCTCTCCTTCAACCACTGCATTGCCACTGTGGTCAGAAAGTCCTTCTATGTGGCACAACTCATTACCAAGGGATTTGCATCCAGGAAGAAAGAGGTCATCATCTCTCTCTCTACTCTTCATTAGACCAATCATTGAGTATAATGCCCCATTTGGCATGTACCTCACTAAACACCAATAACAGCTGGAAAGGCCACAAAAGTACCTCATGAAGGGGATCCTAGGCCTTAAACACATGCCCTACATGGGCAGACTCAAAAAACTCCAGCTTTTCTCTGTCTCATGTCGTCTATTAAGAGGCGATCTCTGCTTGACTTAGAAAGTCATGTCTGACCCAGCCCTGTTAGAAATGTTACACCTAAAGAAATCCCAATCCCTCTGCACCACACACTCCAGGGACCTCAACCTCATTACCACAATCAAAAGAACATGCTAGAGGGACAGGTTCATAACCCAGAGACTGCCCACGCTCTGGAATAGACTTCCCATACATGTTAAGCAGAGCACCTCACTGGCCTTTTTCAAGAGAAATCTTGATGAGTGGATGGGAAATAGAAAGTTCACCCTGGGGATCACTCCAGTGGATCTAATTGATAGAGGCACTGGGAACTAACGGCAGCATGATGACAGGGCACTTCTATGGGCTAGGCCTGTAAAGGCCCCAGGGCCGTTATCCTAGTACGGTTCTACCTGACTTCGTCGACAGCTGAGAAGACCGACATCGGAATCCGGAGCTCCAGAAGATCGAAAGGTGAAGAGAAAGACCGACGCGAACGCGGTTGCAGTTGCAGAAATATGAAGAAGACCGACCCCCGGATGACAACACCAACAAGAATGCCGACATGGGGGCCGAGGTGTGGATGTGGGTAGTGAGGCGACGGACGCGAGGGTGTGGACGGACGGTAGGTGCGTGTGGATAGGGGTGGTGGGGTGGGGGGTGGGTGTTATAGTTAGGGTTAAGGAGTTAGTTAAGGGGTTAGGGGAGGTAGAGGGTTAGTTAGGGAGGGAGTTAGGTTAGGAGTTAGGGGAGTGTTAGGTTACAGGGGTAGGGTGAGGTTTACCTTAGGCTGTTGTATTGTGTTTGTTGTGTGGTTTTGTGTTTTGTGGGTGGGTGTGTTGTGTGTGATGGGTTTTGTTGTGTGTTGTGTTTGTGTTTCTTGTGGTGTTTTTTATTTCGCTGTCGGTTTGCGTGGTTTTGTTTATGGACTGTCAATATGTGGTGTCGGTGATGTGTGTGTGGTGTTGTGTCGTGGTTTGTGAACCCTAGTACACACCTATGAACCTATATAACATATACCCACACAAAAACCTCCCAGCCAGTTCTGACATATCTGCTACATGGCCTACTTCTTTGTCATTTTCTTTTAGTGTTAAGAAGATATAATCTCCTTATGCCTGCCCGTGTTCAGACAGTATATGTCGTGGACCCATGATTATCATTTTCCTTGCTGCTGACTGTAAAAAGCTGTTTTCATTTTTTTTACATATGCACTATGAATAGTTTATTGCTGACTTTCATGTTATGTATATCCTGCTCTGTTTAACTAGCACCTTCATGACTCAGATTTATACAGTGCACTGCTCTGCCACACACATTGCCTGTGGATATTATGCTCGACTAATATTTTGTCACTTAGCACAGTAACAGTATTGATTTGATAACACAGGATCAGTCCTCCATAAGAGCATGACTAAAGCCAGCAGATTCTGGATTCACTATAGGTGCTTGAGTTACAAGTGCTTGAAAACCACCATCTTGAAGCCAAGGACATGAGGGCCTCATAGCTAAGGTAGACTGCTACTTGTACTCGAACTTGAATATGAGTTCAAGCAAGTAGCTGTTGGTAGGGAGCGGGAGGGAGATTTTAGAAATAGGGAGCAGGAGAGGGTTGTAGCATTAGGAAGTGGGAGGGGATTTTAGGGTTAGAAGCAGAAAAGGAGATGTACTGACTGATTCTCTGTTGCCGTATTTTTAACAGATGGGTTTTGTTCACTGACATCTGGCTGGGTTACCAAAGCTTTACCTTCCAGGCGATGATCTCAGCGCACAGACATTCGGGTGCAAAAGCTGTCATACATACGAGATCCACAGACTATCTCACCACCAGAATGAATGCTGGTTGATGCACCCGATGGACTGTAATTGTTTGGTCGTTAGGTACTGTAGCTTTGTTTGTTGGATCAGGTAAGTGTCCCATTACAGAGCCTTCTATTTCCTTGTCTATGTTTTGGCTAATTATTGTTAGATGTCAGCTAGGAGGTGTAAGTTTGAGTGCAGTAGACAAATGCCATTCAGAGACTTACATACTAAGTGCCTGTTTTGTTTAGCGCCCGAAGACGATCATAAGTCATGTTCCATCTACCAGTCTTTTGTCCCAAAAATCCACCAATCTAGGCTGTCCACACTTAATACATTTCTTGAGACCTAACGTCTTAAGTGTTTGGCCCAATTCAGTATGTTGGAGGACCCAGACATAGGTCTCCAACCTATGAAAAACTTAAAAGAGACTGAGAGAGGATTCACCAGCCTTCATCTTGGAATTGGATGTACCCGCTAAGGTGGTCAAACCCTTGGTAGGACCATCAACCTCTCACAAGTCCTCTGCCACAACCCCATAGGAGGCCAGTATGGTTCCTGAGGCCTTTCAAATGACAGAACCCTGCAACGAACTATGAATTATAGGGCTATACCTATCTTAGGATCAGGTGTTCAGATTACATAGAAGTAGGAAATTAGGCTAGTGGGAGTTAGATCGCTTTTTATTTAAGGAAATGGCAGCGATCAGGTGTACCGCGTGTTACTAGCACACAAGTACTCATAGTAAACCCTCAGATGTTAGGTCTCCTTGGTAAATAAAACTTTTCAAGGCTGCTAAGTACTATCTCACAGTGCAGCATTGTGCTAAGCTTCTCCAGATATTCATTACCATGTGCAGTACTATTCAAGAAAAACTGGCCAAGGCTACTTTTTGATGTTTTGAGAAAAATACTGAATGGTTTGTGAGTAAAGAAAATCCTCATTATTTATTTATTTCTCTTCTATTCATTATATTACTTTTTGTACCCAACCCCTCCTTTTTTAACATATTTTTTTTCTGAGAGAATATTTTTATTTTCATTTGGGCTTCAGCTGTTAACAGAGAATGTTCATTCAATTGGTGAACCTGTGGAAGGAAAATTCCTCCTCAAGATACGCACATGAAATGCTTATATTGCTTGGGGGTACCCCTAATTTCTACAAGTGCTCAGTTTTACAGGTGTTAACAAAACTTACTTTAAGTATTGAAAGCAACAGCAGCATTCTTTTGATCGAACAATTGCTACCAGTATAACATTCCCCTGAATCTTCAAGTCCCAGAATTACAACATCCCCAGGCAATCAGCTCTACTGGATTTGCCCACCAGTTCTTAAAAAGGGAAGATATTTTCTTCTTCTTCTTCTTCCTCTTCTAGCAGCAGATTTCCCCATCTTTCACTGCTAAACTAGATGACCCTTTTCAGAAAATATCTGTTATAATCAGAATCAGAATCACATTTATTGGCCAAGTATGCACACACACAAGGAATTTGATTCCAGTTTTAGTGACTCTTCAAGTATGAATTACATAAATGACATACATACAATTATTAAGGACAAGACAAATGGCATACATGCAACTATTAAGAAAAAGACAAAAAATGTAAATATATACATAACAAGGTGCAAAGTGCAACTCAGTGCAAGAAATACTGAAATAAACTCTGAAAGAAACAAGTATTAACAATATGTAAACAATACTGCAGAATCCTCAGAGGCTTGGGAAAAAGAATACCTGATCCTAATAAGCTAAGTTAATTGTTTATGAACTTGATGGCCTGTGGGGAAAAAAAACTGTTCACAAAAAAGAAACAACATTTATAAATAAGACTACTCTAAATACCTACTTTAAATAAACACAAGAATAAACACTGTTGCACCACAGATAAATAACGAACAGATAACAGTTTATTATTCCACCAAAGAAAATTCTCCAATTGAGTGTTTTCTTCTGATGAAGTACCTGTTTGGAGGGAAGAAAGCGCTCAATTGGAGAATTTTCTTTGGTGGAATAATAAACTGTTATTTGTTCGTTATTTATCTGTGGTGCAGCAGTGTTTATTCTTGTGTTTAGTAGTTTTTACACTGCTTTTGGCTCCAGTTTTTCTGGTTTTGACCTACTTTAAATAAGACATTCTGTCTTTTAGGACAGGGTTTAACGTAACCATTTTTTAATTCCTGGAAAAATATCAGCTTGTAACAATAACATCCAGTCATATTCTTTCAAGTTTATTATTCATGTCACCTCCTCTTATACTCTGATAAACAACAGTTGTAAAGTTGTAAAGGTATGACATGCTCATTAATGTGTTTTGCTGATGAATTTGTTGATACATTGCAATACCCCTAATATAGTATATTTGTGTTCTATTATTTTGTCCTTAAGGCATGTGGTGGATTTGCCTACATAAAAACTAGATCAAGCTTGACAAGTTGCTAAATGTTGCAGAATGTCTTATTTAAAGTAGGTATTTAGAACAGTCTTATTTATAAATTATTGTACATAAGTTAGAATTGTCAATTTATGTTTATATATATATATATATATATATATATATATATATATATATATATTTTTTTTTTTTATAGTGCCATGGTGGTGCAGCGGTTAGCGTTGTCACCTCACAGCAAGAGGTTCTCCCGTTCGATTCTCGGCTAGAGCGCCTTCTGTGTGGAGTTTGCATGTCCTCCCCGCAGTCAAATGACGTTTAAAGACATGCAGATAGGTGCGTGCGTGAATGCGTGTACCTTCTTTGAAGACTGGGCGTCGGGCTGGCAACTCTGCACCGTAAAAATCCACTGCCAATCATTAGCAGACCGAAGTTCCGCTGTGGTGACCCCTAATATTTTATATGCGCTCTTACACATATAAAGATGTCTTAAATTTGATTGGCTGTGCTTTATTGAATAATTGATTATTATTAAAATTATTATTATTGTTAAATGTATTTAAATGTGGAAGAAAATTATTATTCTGTCTTGCACTGAGGAAGGGTTGTTGAACTTGAAAACTTTGCTTTTATTGCTTTTACAAATAAATTTCACAGTACGTTGTTCCAGTTGTTTCTTTTGTTGATTTGGTTACCTATGAACTGTTACTTCACCAATATTCTTGTTTCTTCTGTGAAAAAAAATAAACTGTTCTTATATCTGCTTGTTTTGGTGCATATTAATCTATAATGCCTGGCAGATGGTAACATTTCAAAAAGATGGCGACCTGGATGCGAAGTGTCGGTGATAATTTTCCCTGCCCTTTTCATGACTATGGAATAGTACAGGTGCTGTAAGGAGAGCACCAATGATATTTTCAGCAGACCTGACTATTTGATGTAACCTATTTTTGTTGTGGTTAGACAGAGATCCAAACTACACTGTTATGGATGAGTTAATTGAGATAATTGAGGTAATTTCATATACCATGTCTTAAACTGTGCAGGTGACATATTTAGTGGTGGTATATCTGGACAAGGGTGTTTCTCCTTCCACAATAGCTCAAGAATAGCACGAACTGCCCCATTTCCCCCTTCCCCTTTGTTGGCAGATGCCTTTTTGAGGTCTCAGACAAGGCCTTCTGGATCTCCTTTCCCCTGGATCATTTATTGAAGCCAGATAATCTTTGTCAGTTTTCTGCCTATTGTCCAGGTTTCATAGGTTCATAAGTTCATAGGTGTGTACTAGGCTAATAGCCCTGGAGCCTTTACAAGACTAGCCCATAGGATTACCCTGGCAACGTGCCATCCAACCTTAGTTTCCAGTGCCTCTGTCAAGTAGAGCTACTGGTGTGATCCCAGGAAATAAAGAGCCCTTGCAGGACTTGAACCCAGGACCCTGCACACCATAGCCAAAGCAATTTACCAGTAAGCCACCTCATATGGTCTCTCCAGTACCATAATATGTGCATTCAGTACTGGTTTCAAGAATGATAGTCTGGTCCCTGTTGGTGCCAGTACTAATGTTGTGCTAGTATCAGTTCTGATTATGACAGTGTTGATTTTGTCGCTGTATTTCTGTGTTTGATGCTGATGCTTTTGGTATGGGATCACATCAGTATTAATTCTGTCAATGTCTTGCTTTAGGCACTGGTAACACTGTTGGCATCAATAACAGCTACTGGGTTCTCAGTGCCAATAATGATGACAACTCTTTCTGCAATGATGTGGCTGCTGCTCTATCTGTGCTTATGGTTCTCAGCAATGATGCAGCCGAAAACATTGATGTTAGCAATGTACCAAGCAGCAGCCTTGTGGTGGCTCCCTTTGATGTAGGATGTTCAAGCTTCAATGCTGGCACCTCCTTCGCTGGAACAGCCTGTCCTTCAGCACTTTAATAACCTGTATCAATGCCCTTTTATAATGTGCATTGAAGCCTGCAACAAATGGATTTCAGATACTGCACACAGCAAAAGTCCAATCAACTGAAGCTGGAGAAAGCCCACTAACCAGGGCAACTTTTATCCTGGACATGAGCCGAAAGGTTAGAGTTCCTACCAAATATCAGAAAGCTGTGGGCCATCCATTAGTAGGCCGCAGAAATCCTGAGACCTTGCCAAACTGTCCAACTCTTGGAGCAGTTGGGGCCTGTCTGCCTCTTCATCTGTCTGCAGGAAAATCCATTACAACTGATGGATGGATAAGGACAGTAATATTCAGTGGATTGAAAATCCCCTTCCAAAGTCATCCTGTCCCACCATCTATTACTTTGCCTGATGTCCTGCTCCATCAACAAATCTCTGCAAGATGAGAAGTGCTCAGTCTCTTCAGAAAAAGTGCCATCCAAGTGGTCCCACTGTGCTAGAAAGAGTTAGGAGTTTACTTTAGATTCCGCTTGGTTTCCAAAAAAAGAAAAAAAGACAAAGGGACTCAAACTCCTTTTAGACTTTGCAGCCTAAACACCTTTATTCATAAGAAAACTTTTTTTGCATGGTCACACCGCAGTCACTATAGTCAATCCTTCCATATCTGTGAAAAGGAGACCAGATGTGTGTTTGACCTCCAAGATAGCTATTTACACAGCAAGGGTGCTAAGGCATTAAGAGATAGTTATATTTCTGAGTAGGAGCAGATCAGAAAGTTCATATCATGGCTGAAAAGGGTTATTCTACCAGTCCACTTATGCAGTAAACAAACAGCTAAATAAACTACCATCTCCTGGCACTTTCATTTTGTCTCACCTCAGCCTGTCAGGGTTTTCACCAAATGCATATCCATAGTAGCTCACAACAAGCAGCAGGAATCCAAAATCTTCCCATACCAAGATGACTGACTCCTAGCTTCTCCTTCAGTTCAGGCCTTAACTGTTCTTAATGGACTTCCTAATTAAAATATTCCACACTGTAGGGTTTACAGTGAACCTTTGTGGCACAACTGCTTTGTTCTAGATGCTCACATTTATCAGCTACACCATTCATTGCCAGGCACTTCTGCAGCTGGACCAGAGTCTCTTTGACCAAAGTGACCATAGATTTGTTACTGTGACAATATTACACAGTTTCAAATATATGCATCAGACTCCTCCTGGGGCTTATGCCAAAATTAGCCTTGATATACATGCTAACAGAGATAGTACTAAATATATTTTAACTTGGCTTGTTTTCTTAAGAACCATAACAAGACCATGGAGTTAATTTTGGGCTTAGTAATACAATTAAAATAGCACAACTCAAGTTATTGTGTTAATTTTACTGTATGGAGTGTGGCTTACAAGGAGTTTCCCAGCCCCCATGATTGTTTCCCCTACTACTTGAATGCTTTTCTCCATCTCACATGTAATCCACCTTATATAAACAAAGTCAATTTTTTTATTACCATCAATACAGTAGGAGAGGAACTGCTTTATTCAGCATAATCTTTTTTATCTGTCCTTGGGAAAACTACATAAAAAAATCTAAATCTTTTGATCTGAAAAAGAGAGTCTTGTTTTGTCAGTGGCAGTTGAGAAATCCTCCAATAAAAAAATCAGGGGCATGTGTGCTCACGGTCAGTGTTTTCCATGGCATCACACTTTTGGCTAGGAGAGTGTGTTCACTTGCTGCACAGTCCTGTTATTTTCTGCTGTTTACACAGTTTAGATCTTAAGCCTAACATTCATCTAGGTTTTGTGGCCACCAGGCATATCTCTCAATTTCTTGGCACAGGAAATCTGGAAAAAGCTAAAAATAATGGAGGGATAAAGGTTTAAATAGTGACACATTTTAAGTATTGCTCTTATAAACTTAGAAAGTTGCTAGAATAACAGGTTTTATGTTACCGTGTATTTTCTGTAGGATTTGAGGTCTGAAACTCAAATGTCTGCCATTATTTAGTGACTTCAATCCTCAATGATTTGACAGAAAATCACAACTTGTCTGTGTAACACATCCAAAAGATTAAAAAATCTGGACATTCTATGAAAATCTGGACATTTGAGAGGTATGCCACTAGGTTATACACTATGACCTGCATAATCACTGTCTGTATTTCTTAAGGGGAGATAGTGATGTCAGTCACTGCTCTGTCTGTGTTATCTAGTCACCCAAAGATACAGATAGCAGTGGTTCCATAGTTAATGTCTCATAAGATAGCAGTGGTTCCATAGTTAATGTATCATAAGATAGCAGTGGTTCCATAGTTAATGTCTCATAAGATAGCAGTGGTTCCATAGTTAATGTCTCGTAAGATAGCAGTGGTTCCATAGTGAATGTCTCGTAAGATAGCAGTGGTTCCATAGTGAATGTCTCATAAGATAGCAGTGGTTCCATAGTGAATGTCTCATAAGATAGCAGTGGTTCCATAGTTAATGTCTCGTAAGATAGCAGTGGTTCCATAGTTAATGTCTCGTAAGATAGCAGTGGTTCCATAGTTAATGTCTCGTAAGATAGCAGTGGTTCCATAGTTAATGTCTCGTAAGATAGCAGTGGTTCCATAGTTAATGTCTCGTAAGATAGCAGTGGTTCCATAGTTAATGCCTCGTAAGATAGCAGTGGTTCCATAGTTAATGCCTCGTAAGATAGCAGTGGTTCCATAGTTAATGCCTCGTAAGATAGCAGTGGTTCCATAGTTAATGCCTCGTAAGATAGCAGTGGTTCCATAGTTAATGTCTCATAAGATAGCAGTGGTTCCATAGTTAATGTCTCGTAAGATAGCAGTGGTTCCATAGTTAATGTCTGATAAGATAGCAGTGGTCTAGAGTGCCCAGAGCAAGGACAGGCGGGATCCAGGCAGGCAGCTCCTCATTTTTCCTCAGGCTGGTGTTGTAGCATCATGAGAAAGCCAATGATATGGAGGGCAGACTTTGATCACAGTGCTCTTGAGGTATGTCCACCTCCATGTTGGACTCACCGAATTCAGCTTTCCTAGGACCCCCACAGGCAAACTTCATCTCCCCAGTATTAAACTTGCTGATCAGTGTTTTTTGCAGAAAATTATTGTCAGTGCAATTTCTATGTGTGTGTGTGTGTGAGTGTGTGTGTGTGTGTGTGTGTGTGTGTGTGTGTGTGTGTGTGTGTGTGTGTGTGTGTGTGTGTGTGTGTGTATGTGGTGTTAGTATGTTTACATTCGTGGGGTGTGGGGACTTCCTCCTCCAGAAGGGGGTTGTATGAAGGTTTGCTTCCTGCAAAAAACATTTTATTTTTTGATTTGAATCCTGACCAGTTTAACTTGCTGATTTGATTCCTTCTCAGTTTAAATGCAGGTTAATCATAGGGGAAGCACAACACTCATGCATTACATTCTCTCTATTGATTAGAGATGAGTGAGTTCATGCCTGTCTCATGCTTTGGCAAAGGATGAAAACCCTATGAGAAGTATACTCAAGCAACCACCTAGAAAGTGCATGTCAAGGTGTTAGCAGGACATGTTCCATGGTTAAGAAGCAAACGCCCTTGGAGTAAGTACCTCATTGGTTCTTTCAAGCTTTTTTTAAAATTGTTTCAGGTTTCAACTTTGTTACTTAAGAAGTTAACTTGTGAGTGTTTTTGCCATTTCACACTGAGCTAATCGGAGGAAGTTGGAGGAAGGGCTCTGAGCTAACTAATCTGTGATATATAACATTAAGAATCCTGTGTTTTGCTTATTTCTGAATTATTTATAGCACTTTTATTTTACTCACTGTGTGTGAGGTATTAACTAGAATTTTCTACAATTGTTAAGCATCTGGTTGGGTTTGTTTGTTCTGATTTCCTGCTAGGAGTGTATCATATAACTTGTTTGCATTTAAAAGCATTCTCTAGAGTCTCATTGATTCTTTATCTGTTTAAACATTTCTGCAGTTTTTTATACCTAAGTAGTGTTGGTAGTGTAGCATTGTCCATATTCAGGCTTGTGTTCTGGGCCTAGCTGTTTGTTAGTAGAGGCTGTGTGTCTAAGCACATGTCCCAGGCCATCATAGCTTAGCTAAAGCCAGTATAGCATTTTAGTGAGAATGAATTGTTTGTGGTCATTGGCTGACTGGGGTTGCCTGGACTACGGCTTGGAGTAAGCACTTCATTGGTTCTTTCAAGCTTTTTTTAAAGTTGTTTCAGGTTTCAACTTTGTTACTTAAGAAGTTAACTTGTGAGTGTTTCTGCCGTTTCACACTGAGATAATTGGAGGAAGTCGGAGGAAGGGCTCTGAGCTAACTAATCTGTGATCTATAACATTAAGTATCCTGTTTTTTTTTTTTTTGCTTATTTCTGAGTTATTCATAGCACTTTTATTTTACTCACTGTGTGTGAGGTATTAACTAGAATTTTCTACAATTGTTAAGCATCTGGTTGGGTTTCTTTTTTCTGATTTTTGTTTTCTCACTCTCCCTTCCTATTGGTATCCTGTTTTTATACTTGGTGGCTTTGCAGTTTCCTGCCCCTACTGTAAATTTGATCTGGGACACTCCTCCCAGTCTAGTGTCATTACCTCATTCTACCTAATCCAGGGAGAAGATTTGAGAAGACCAACCCAGTTAACTTCTGCTCCTCCTTTCCCCTTTCCACTTAAAAAAAAAATTCTCAGCTTGTTTCCTGCCTTTCTTGTAAGTCGTCTAGTCCATATACAGATTTGCTGTAACCAGGACTGTTTGTAAGCTTCTGAGCCCCCAAGCCTTTCTGTGTTGGAGGGAAGCCTTCTAGCTTAATGTTGTTTCTTAGAACTAGCCAGTTTTCTAGTTTCAGCACTCAAATCTGTTTCTTTGAGCTCAGCACTTGTTTAGAACTCATTGTAAGCAGTAAATAAGCTACAAATTACTACAGCACTCGACTTTCCTCACTTGTCTACAGGAAAACAGTTTTTAGTACTTAATAAATAAGCACCTATCCAGGCATGTCTAAAGGTCAGCTCCCGGCGTTTTCTCCCATCTACCTGATGAATCTGGGAATCTTGAGGCAATGCAGCAATTGCCTCATGTACACAGACAAACCTCTCCTCCAACCACCCAACACTACAACCTGTGATTGATGCACTTATATAGCCAAACTGGAAGCAAAGCTCTTTTCACCCAAGACTGCACTAGACAGTCAAGAGGAGAAGGTAAACACTTGCACCACAACACACTCATCACATAGTCACTCAAAATCTACACCACCAAAACACACACATAGAAACACAAAACACACACCTACATTTGTGGAGGCTCTCAAAAAAAATCTACCCAAGCAACAGAGACCTCCAAAGCAAAAATGCAAGTAACATCCACCCCTCCAACATAACCCAAATGACACATAGCCCACAAACTCAGTGTGCCACTCAACCACAGCCCATAAGGCATAACAATGTACCCAGCACTCTAGCCATAGGTGTCTCTATAGTCAGGCACACTGATGTTCCACTCACCAGGCTAAACAAGGAGAAAGTTACTGTCAGCTGTCTGTCAGGTGCCAGGATCTGCCACATAATGCATGCACTCAAGTCACTCCACAACAAGTACAAATATGACTCTGTCATTGTCCATGTTGGTGTGAATGACCTGAGATGTACCTCCCTGGACTACATAAAAAGAGACATGGAGGAGCTGTCTGATCTTGTAGCCCAGGCATGTATGACCGTAGCCCTGAGTAACATCCTGCCATCACCCAGAATGATACCACAGTACAAGGACAAAATGATTGACTTGAACAATTGGCTAAACTTCTGGTGTCATTCTAAGGGGATCCAGTATCTGTCTGCCTGGGATGACATGATCGACAAACCACAATGCTTTGCCAGAGATGGCCTGCACTTGTCGCCCTTGGGATTCTGGATACTGGCTAAGGCTCTTGCCACCCCTATAGTGCCTTTTTTAGGCAAGATTCAAATGACAAATTCTCCACCGTAACAGGTACAAGCAAGCAAAATCTGAGGGTAATGCTACTTAATGCTAGAAGTCTAAACCTCAAAATGCACTCACTCGAGGCACTCCTTAAAATGGAGAACATTGACATCTGTGCAGTGACAGAGATCTGGTTCAAGGCTCCAGAGAGCACTCCTGCATTACCAGGCTATAATTTATACCACACTTTTTGGCCACCTAACCTGAACTGAAGCACTAAAGGTGGAGGTGTTTCCATATTCATTAAGGATATCCACACCTCCAGGCTAGTTGCTCAGCATAATTCAGCCGAGATTATCCAAGTGCAACTAACTCTTGGCAAGACCGCGATCCAAATTGTAGCTTGCTACAGATCCCCTACCATGCCTAAGGATTCCCACTCCTCATTTCTTGATACACTGGAAAATATTAGGGTACAACCTAACACCCTAATAATGGGAGATTTCAACTACCCCACCATTAACTGGGAAAACTACTCATGTACCAACTCTTGCGCTCAACGTTTTCTGGAATTCATAAATTTCAACGCCTTGGCTCAACTTATCCACACCCCCACCAGGGGCAGCAATATCCTAGACTTGGTCATTACCAACATGGGCAACTGGTGTTCCAGACCAGAGGTCAATTCCTCGTTGGTCAGATCCAACCACAAGCAAATCACCCTATTCATGCACATTCTATCCCCATCCCCCATTAGGAAAACCACCATAAAAAGTTTCGCCAAAGCCAACTTCACGGTTCTTAAGACAGAAGCGGCAAACTTCACGACACCCATACTGACGGACAGTAGAGGTATGACTGCCGAATCCTATAAGATTGCACTTTATAAGCACTTACACGAGTGCATGGATCGTGCAAACAGAACCAAGATGCTATCCTCCAAAAAACGGAAGCCAATCTGGTGGTCCCCTGCTATAAACAAACTCTACAACAGAAGAAAGAATCTGTTGCAAAAAAGAGTAAAATCCCATGATTGGAGGAACTCCCTGGTCAGCCTCAGTAAGAAGCTGAGATCCCTCATAAAATCCTCCAAAGCTAGTTACGAAATCAAAATTGCCACTGATTCTAAAGACAACCACAAAGTATTCTATAGCTATGTCAAGACTCTCAATGGCAACACTCAGAGTTACAGCACAATGGCACTAAATATACAGAACCAACTGATATTGCCAACATCCTGGCAGATAGGTTCAGTGCTAACTTTACCCCTCTCTCTATTCCCTTAAAGGGCCCATCTCTATACTGGAAGAATGCAAAGTTCCTGTAATCATGGCTACATAGGTAAAAAACACACTCTCCAATGCTAAGAACACAGCATTCATGGGACCTGACAACATCCCAGGCTGCGTTCTACATGAACTACAGAATGAACTGGCACCCCACCTAAGTACCATGTTCAGTCATAGCCTCACCTCAGGCTTTGTGCCCACTGAATGATGCACAGCAACGGTTATCCCACTCCACAAAGGGGGAGCCACCACGGAACCTGGGAACTACTGCCCCATTAGCCTGATGAGCCTGGTCTGCAAGGCTATGGAATGTATCATCATGGAACTTATAAACAATGACATTGGTAATCTCCAAACTCTGGACCCTACCCAGTTCAGGTTTGTAAAAGGCAGATCATGTCTCCTAAACCTGATAGACATCTTTGAAGCGGTCACCAAAGCCGTAGATGAGGGTAAGGTGGTTCACACAGCCTATCTAGATCTCGCCAATGCTTTCGACACCATCCCCCACTCTGGAATTATAGATAAACTCACTAAACTAGGTATAAATCCCTATGTCACAAGATGGGTTACCAACTGGTTCACTGACAGAACTCACACTGTGAAAGTAGCAGACTCTAAATCCAATTTCAGACCAGTGACAAGTGGAGTACCACAGGGTTGAGTCATAGGTCCTCTCCTGTTTGGTATCTACTTCTCTGAAGTACAGGCTAACACAGAAGGTCTTTGGCTAACAAATTTCACAGATGACTGCAAACTAGGAGCCATAATCAAAACTCCTAATGATGTGGACATCCTACAAAAGGGCCTCAGTGAGACAGATGCATGGTGTCAAAACCATGGCCTCAAGCTGAATGCCAAAAAGTGCATTGTCATCCCTTTTGGTAAAAACTCTGTACCCATGAACTACCACATAGGCAGTAGTCTACTTAACACTGAAAGTGTGATAAGAGACCTTGGGACACAGGTGGACAGTAGTCTCTCCTTTGATAATCACATCGCCACAGTAGTCAGGAAATCCTTCTACGTGGCACACCTCATCACAAAAGGTTTCTCATACAGGAAAAAAGAGGTAATTGTTTCCCTCTTCTCATCACTCATTAGATCCATTATAGAGTACAACGCCCCTTTTGGTATGTACCTCACAAAACATCTACAACAACTGAAAATGCCACAGAAATACCTCACAAAGAGGATTACTAGCCTCAAACATATGCCCTCTGCAGACCGTCTCAAAAAACTCCAGCTTTACTCTGTTGATTATCGCCTACTCAGAGGCGATCTCTGCCTAAAATACAAAGTTATGTCAAACCCAGAGCTGTTGGACATGCTCCACGTAAAGAAATCCCAATCCCTCCAAGCTACAAGCTCTAGAGACTTAAACCTTGTCACCACAATAAACAGAACATGCTGGAGGGATAGATTCCTGTCTCAGAGACTTCCCATACTTTGGAACAAACTACCTATTTATATCAAACAAATCTCCTCATTAGCACTCTTCAAGAAAAATCATGATGATTGGATGGGAGATAGGAAATTCACCCCGGGGATCACTTCTGTGGCTCTGCTTGACAGGGGCACAGGAAAATAATTTTCTTGGGTGGCAAAAGCCAGGATACCATTTGGCTAGGCTTATATAGGACAAAAATACAGGCCAGCAACTGTGTGCCATTTGATGGTACCTTTTTGGCCATGCAACTACTTCCGTGCAAGGGGATTTCTTTTTTTGATGCACCTTTACTTCCTTGCTGGTTGTTCGTGGTCTGCTGTGTAACTACATCTGTATTGTGTTTTTTCTTGTGTTTTATGTAAGAATAAATTAATATACACAGCACACAGTTGCTCGCCTGTTTTTTGTCATTTGATGGTACCTTTTTGGCTGTGCAACTACTTCCGTGCAGGGGGATTTCTTTTCTTGATAGGCTTATATAGGCCCTAGGGCCAATAGCCTAGTACCTGTCTATGAACCTATGAACCTATAATGACTGACTCCCACTTCTGAAGCAGTGTTCCAAGTCTCTATTGCACTCCTGCTAGTAGAATTCTGGGCTGAGGACATTTCTTCTTAGTCCTGTCCCTAAATTCAGAAAGGCTTGCCATTGCAGGTTAAAGAGGGGTCCTGGGTCCTGCCACACTGATGGGGCATGTAGGACAGTCTCAGGCATTAAATATTAGATAACCATTTTTCATCTTATGGGATCTGTCTTGATGGGTGCAGAAGTGTACCTTTAGGGAGAATAGGTTGATATCTGTATCAGATCCTCTGCAGATTTCTCTAGTCACAACACTGTTTCTAGTGAGCACATCCCAAATAGTCTTTCCCAACTAACCAAAGAGATGCTCAGATTTTGGCCACTCAGTCATACGTGAGTTTGGTGGGAATGGGCTTGTCTAAATGGCAGCCAGTGTGAGGGGTATCCATCTCCCATGGGGAAGCAGATTCAGATGAAGCTTGAATTCTTATCTCTGGGACTGTTAAGTCAGTGAGAAATCTCATCTCTTTAGCTCCCGCTGGATGAGTCCTATTTTGAGGAGATCTTGACACTTACGTAGTCTTCTATGACTTGGTTTCTGACACCACTGACCTGTCTGCAGAAATTCCAGTATGAATAATTAGAGAAAGATGAGCAGCCCTGGGTCATCTTACCTATGGACAGAGTCATAGCTAGCTCATCTAGCATCCGTTGCCTGTCCATGATGTAGTACCCCCCCAGCTTTTCAAGTAAATAGCAAAAAAAAACCCAGAAGAAATGGACTTCTGATTTTGTTAAATTGTAGCAAGCCAATCAGCTTGCCACAGCTTTACACAACATGGAGCACTGAAATGCCTTTCTGTACCTGAATTTTTAATTTTGATAGAGAATGTTATGTCCAGGGCATCAGACATAGTTACTTGCTTGCGGAGCATGGCATGGCATAGATTTTCTTTAAAAACTAGTTTATTTAGGTCATCATTGATGCTCTCTTCGGACAGGCCTACCAGAACGTCATGGAAATCAGGTATCTATGATACTGTCTTGGCTCCTGGTTGTTCTTCCTACAGCCCCAGCTAATTTCTCAAGAAGATAAAACTCCTTCCAAAGATGAAGAGGACGATAAAGTTTTGCCCACCTACCTCTGCTGGCCGAGTCTGTCATGGGGTTAATCTCCAAATCCAAGAACTGTCCATGCGGGTGGTTCTCTGAGTTTGTCCTGCCTTTTGCAAGTCATTACAAAGGACTGTTGGGTGCTTGATCTGGCCAAAGAAATTGATGTCTTAGAGCTAAGTCTACTCAAAGCTAGGCCATCTCTGCAGAGCTTTTGCACACTCCAAGCCTCTACTACATCCTTCAGAAAGAGGTCAGATGTTTTACCTCTGACTCTTCTTAGCTGTGAAGGAGATGACAGAGGTCTGTATCATGACTGACCTGAGCAGTTTCTGCAAGTAGATTCAGTACTTCAAGTTCAAAATTGTGACTGTCCCAGAAGTCAAATTCCTGATACCACAGGGCACTTGGATTGTCTTTCTGGAAGTAATGGGCATCTTTTGGCACATCATGTCTGGCTTCTAATTGTGATAAACTACTGTCCTTTGGGGTGGTTCTCAGAGTCTGCTTTTGTGATCAGTTCCAAAGGAGTTTTATTTTGGTCTGCAAGGTCACACCTGTGTGCTCTTAAAATCTTACTTCTGAAATGGCTCTGCTCTGGCAGTATGTCATTTCCAAAGTACTTTTGGAATTGGTTTAGACTGTGGTTCTCAAGAGTGACCTAAGAGCTGTCCCTTTTTTAGAAAAAGGACAGTCATTTTACCTCTATCTCTTTTTAGTTCATAAGGAAAATGAAGACATTTGTTCCTTCTTGTACTTCAGCATCTTTAATTAGCTAAGCCATTACATCAAGTTCCAGAGTGCCTAGACAGAGGTCATCTCTAGTGGGTCAGAATCTGCAGTTGGTGAGCACCTGGATGGTTTTGTCTGACATGAGGGATGCTTTTTTCACAACACTGTCAGGGGTTTGTACAGAAATTGCTTTCAGTTGGCTCCAGGTGGCTACCAAACTTCAATACAAAGTGCTACCATTTCCTCTGTGATCTGTGCCTTCTGTCTTTGCTGTTAGCTATAGTGGAAGAAGCCTTGCATAACAAGGGTTTCTTTGTGCTTGATAGGTCATCCTCAGTGGTTTCTCTGGACAATGCTGCTCATGGTAGAGGAATCTGTGATACCATCTTGGTCACAGTTGTTAATTCTGTAGCCCTAGGCAAGGTAAACTCACAGAACCATCTCTAACAGAAAGTATGTGACAATCTATGCCATGCCATCCTGTGGCTTTTGGTGACTCAATTGATGGACTCATTGGTAGTATTCCTGGCTTAGGTGCTGCCACAGCTATAAGTCCTTGGAGTGTTTATAAACTAGAAGTGCCCTCTCTGAATACATGCAGAGAACTGCCTTTGTAAAGGCAGAGGTGAGTATTTCTCATTGTGTCAGACATTCCTGACTGCAGAGAGGCCCTAAAAGTCATGGCACTAGCCAGCTAAATAAAGATGCAGCAGCTTATACAAGTTCAGATGCTCCTGTGCCTTGTAGACTTAATGGTAGCCATGATCTTCATTGTGCCATTCACACATGAGAGGATGAAAGTGGTGCACTGGACTCTGTAGTGTCAATGGTTGCAAAGTCAATACATGCTCATGATTGTCCTTCTGGTGTCAGATTCCTGTCACTTGACCTTGGAATGATGGATGTGTAATGCCAGTTTCAGTGTGGGTCTGCTCTTCTTAAAGCCAAACCCACCACAAGTTCTGATGATGGATGCTACTTATGACTTGGGTAGGTCATCTCAGGTTTGTCATGGATTAAAAGAAATAGTTCCCAAATGAAAGGGTTGCCCACATGATCCAGATGGAGATTTTAGGATTTTTCTTGCCCATTTATTTCCAGAGGTGAGCCAAGGGCAGACCTTTTTTTCTGCTCAAAAAGAAAACATGTTGTGGGGCATAGGGCATACAGTAATTCACATTCTTGGGGAAAAGAACATTCTGACAGACTCCCTTAGCTGGACCTTCAGTCCTGTCTTGGAGCCCCTGATTTGGGATTCATGTCTAGTTAAGGTCTTCAAAGTATGGAACACCCAGAGATCAACTTGCTCACTGATGGGGAAAATGATAGAATTTGACCCTCCCCCATATGTGCTTATCAGGGTTAACATTGGAGGTACTCCCAATCAACAGCAGGGAAATGATTGCAGAACCTGCATTGCAAAATTCAGAGGAGAGGAAAGACCAAAACTCAACCTCTTTGTCTGCTAGTGGCCAAGAAGGGTATAGATTTTGACTGTTAGGTCCATAACAATCCAAGATGATATCCAATTCCATGCTAAGAAAGTCTTCCATGACTAGAACAACTGGCTTCACCTCTGGACTTGGATTATGATGTAGATACCTTAATCTTACTGGATCTTCTGATAGGAGACTAAGACGTGATTAAAGCTGCTAGGTATCCTTCTATTCAACACAGGCATTCGTTAAGGTAGAAGAGGTTTCGTTTTTGGCGGAAGGGTACCTGATACTTATTAAAAGTATGAGACATGATACTGTGAGCCCAGCAAATGTTTTAAAAAAGTACAAGTTATAATACGAAAATAATGAATGATAAAACCTGCTATTAAATTGTTAAAGGTTAATGTTAAGTTGTTTTTGTTTTAAGTACTTACGCAGTGGTAGATGCAGAGTGCGTCTGTAGTTTACCATTTTCGTCACTGTAGTGTGATCTCCGAGTTAGTATATTTAATTTGTAGGGGGTGCAGCTCCCCTACAAAAGTTTAGAAGTTAAAAAATAGTTGAAGTTTTGAGTCAGTGAAGTATAGGGAGTTTCCATTAGTTTTTTGTAGTTCGACGTTATGGGTGTCAGTATTACAGGATTCGATGTTGTGAAGTTTCAGTATTATGAACTTTCGAGTTTGTAGTATCGATATTATTTAATTCGATCAAGTGGTAATTCGATACTCTGAAGTAGATCCATATATATATATATATATATATATATATATATATATATATATATACATATATATATATATATATATATATATATATATATATATATATATATAGGTTCACTTCAAAATCATGAAAGCTCAAAACACTGAAAACTCATAATACTGAATCTCATAATACTGAATAACATACAGGACACCAACACTGACTGTATTGCAGCAGAAATATATACAGAAACATATTACTCATCTACAATTATAAGCAGGGGGCAAGCCCCCATGCACCCCCCATGTGGGGGACTGCACCCCCCACACCACCTGCTACTTAAATATATCAACTCTGAGATCGCACTTCACAAAAGAAAATGGCAAACATACCATTACATACTTCATGACTGCCTGTTCATAGGTTAATAGGTTCATAGGTAGGTACTAGGCTATCGGCCCAAGGGCCTACGTAAGCCTAGCCAGCAAGGTTGTAACCTTAGCCATGTTCCCTTTTAATGCACCATACTACAACATAACTCATCTTAGTGTAGTGAAGTGCGATCTCGGAGTTGATCTATTTAAGTAGCAGGGGGTGTGGGGGGTGCAGGGGGGCTTACCCCCTGCTTATAGTTGGTTTAGATTGATATGGTTTATCTTTTCTTTGTTTCTGTATATATTTCTGCTGTAATACAGTCAGTGTTGGTGTCCTGTATGTTTTTCAGTATTATGAGATTCAGTATTAGGAGTTTTCAGTATTTTTAGCTTTCAGGATTTTGAGTTCAGGATTTTGAGATTCAGGATTTTGAGCTTTCAGGATTTTGAAGTGAACCCATATATATATATATATATATATATATATATATATATATATATATATATATATGTTTATATCTCCCACATTCCTTACTATGGTATCATCCTTCATAGATCGCAGTGACATTCCTTGGAATTACAATGGAAACTACGGTATTTTCTGCTACTGGAGTTGGCTAGTCTGTAGGAAATCCTCATGTAACACTGGCAGCTTTACAATGTGGGCCTTAGCTCTTCCATGGTCATTCCATTTCCAGTGGTCCTAACTTTGTAGATGGCAGAATTGTAATCCAAACCTTGCTGGTTAAGCATTCTGCATCTTTGCACACATTTTGAACAATGATTCTTCTCTTTTAAATTTGAATTCCTTGATTGACAGGCTTGCCTGCCACCTCCCCTCCCTTTGAGATTTCAGATTTGGTAAGGTCTGAAATTCACCTTGCAAATCAGTTTGCTTGCTGGCCATATTCTTTAACTGCAGGTTCTTTCAACATCAGAAACGTATCTGCAGGAGCCATAGTTGCTGTTTCATAAAGATACATTGTCCTTCATGAATAGGCTACATTTCTTGAAAGTGGTGTCAGAGTTGTCTTTAAACTGGTGCATTCACCTTCCTATTTTGTTTTTGCAGAAGAATCCAGAGTGATTGGCTCTTTCTCACCCAGACATATACAGTGAACTCAGGTTTTACCTGAAGGGGCACATACAGTTCATAAGACTGAACAACTGTTCAGTTCTTTTTCTTTAGGAACAGATGGCCTGGCAGTTGATAAGCAAACCCTTTCCAAATGAATTGTCAGCTACATTGTGTTTTCTATCAGGCGGTAGATCGCTGAATACAAAATATAACTATTAAGGGTGACTTGACTAGAGGGGAGCAGTTTCATGTTCTTGTTTTAAAGAATATTTCCATTGTGGACATCTACCATGGCCACTTGGCCATTGGTTAATACCATCACTAGGAACTATTCCTTAGATTAAGACTTTAGGAACTCGGCCTTCTTTGATATGTCAGTGTTGCAGGATTCAGTTTTCAGGTTTTTGCCTTTTTGACCTGTTGTTAGTTTCCCAGAAGGTATCTTTCACTGATTGGGATTCTTTTTATGTGTCATCCACTGGAAGGACTCCTGAAATAACTTGAAACAGACGTGCTCACTGAGGGAATATTCCGCAGTAGACACTAATTATTCTCCTGATATCCCATTCTCCATTATCAGCCTCTTCACCTACTTCTTGTTGGGAGATTCATGTCAGGTGGGGATGGATTCACATATCCTTGTAAGTTGTTTTGTTTTCTCCTTTACTTACTATGTCCCCTTATTGGACGGAGGTGCACTGAGTGATGTAGGGGCTGAGCACACTGTCCTAGTCTGGTGTATGACATCATATCATGTGTTGGCAGTAGGACTGCATCCCTCTGAGTATGAGAATGAAAGATAAAAATAGCTGAGCTGAAGATGGTAAAAGAAGGATTCCCAAGTGTCTCACTTACTGTAAAGGATTCCCCCCACATATCAGTGGATATGGTTACTACATAGCCGCTATTTTTGAGATGCAGCACTTCTTACAATGGTTATTACTTTCACTACTTAAACCTTTAGCAGTTCCTAACCCACTCTGCTAATGAAATTCCAACTTCCAAATTCTTTGTAATCCCATATCCATGCATCTTACCAAAGAAATGGGAGTGTAAAACTGAATGTCAACAGTTCTAATATGATGTGGAACCATTTCTTTACTGTAATACTGTTCAGGTTATTCAGTGCTGCCTTCACTGTCTTTTACTATCATGTCTGTGCATCACATTTACATCTTCATGTATTCATAACGGGCCAGTTTCTCTACCTTTTTTGCACTTAAATCATTTTCCTTTTACAAAGCTGTAGCTTGGACTTAGCTGCACTTCATATATTTGTATTCTGCTTAACACATTATAGTCATCATGAGACTGCTGACCACATTTCTTTACTCTAAATTCTTGTTTTGATATATCTTCTCTGGAATCATCACTTTATTTTCTCTGTCCTTCATTCTTTTCTTGTTCTTTAACTTATCCAGTGTGGACCTTAACCCACCAACACCAGCTTCTCTTCAGCTTGCCTATCCTTTGCATTTTACCCTTCGTCCCATAAAACCTGCTAGAGTGCTGTTATATTTCATCCACCTTTTACTACTGGATGGCACAGTGGTGCAGTGGTAGTGTTGTCGCCTCACAGCAAGAGGATCTCCAGTTCAATTCTCAGCTGGGGTGCCTTCTGTGTGGAGTCTGCATATCCTCCCTGTGTTTGTGTCAGTTTCCTCTGGGTGTTCCTGTTTTCTCCCATATTACAAAGACATGCATCTAGACCATTTCTCCCCAGGCCTTCGCTGAAAATTGGCTTTGTTCCAAGTTGGACTTTCCAGGTTAACAAATATAAGATTAAATTAAAACTATACTGCTGTCACCTCTTCTACTTCTTCAGGTACAATTACCTTACCTTTTATGTTTTTGTTCTGTTTTTGCACAATTTACTGTGCCATCTTTCTCCCTCCTTCCTCTGAACATGAGTCAAAAGCTGCACCTCATTTCTAAATGTAAATGAATACTTGTTGGCATTTTGGCTGAAAAGTATTGAAGTTTCAATGACTAGCTTTATTTAGCAAAGGTAATTCCCATCGATTTGCTGGAAAACACACATTTTGTCAAGGACAGACTAAAATATATGAGGTAAGATCAGGGGCAGGTGAGAGTTATGACTATATTACAGAACCTCTGCCTTCATGACAGTACCGTGGACTTATCTATATAAAACAACAAATCTCTCTGAGACCCAAATGAACATGACATTTGGCAAAAGTTATAAACCTTAATTTGCCGTACACCATTTGCATTCATCATACCTCATTGTCATACAGTATAGAGACGGCAATCCATGTTTTCTGCAGCCATCACTTAATGCAGGCATTTTACTCTTCTTTTTAAAAACAATACTGTGGAATGTTTTACTGTAGGCTGTGTCAAAGAAATTACTAAAAACAAATTTGTAGAACTCCAACAGCCATAACATTTGTAATAGATGTGGTGTTCAAAAATGAATAACTGAATACATCCAGACTTCCCTTTCTCCATAACTTAGCACTTTATCATCAAAACCACCAGTAAAATTATCAAGTGAAACCTTGCCCTTATATTGTACTTGGCAATTCTATATTGTTTAAAGTTTACTTTTTTTTTTATTTACCCTTTACCTGTGCCCCCACCCTTTTCACTATTCTCCTATTCTTCTGAATGCCATTATATTCTCATTTCATTCCTCCTTTCTCTTTTTTTATTTATTTTAACAGAGTAAGCTAATCTGTCCTTCTTTTACACTTTTCTGCCACGACCCATGCCA
Source organism: Protopterus annectens (assembly GCF_019279795.1). Classification (NCBI taxonomy): domain Eukaryota; kingdom Metazoa; phylum Chordata; order Ceratodontiformes; family Protopteridae; genus Protopterus; species Protopterus annectens. Next base: position 665,380,626 of record NC_056751.1, on the reverse strand, counting down.
GAATGAAGGCTAAATGCTATATTTTAGGACAATTTGGTATAGCCAATTAATCAGCATGTTTGTAGGGGTGGGAGAAACTGATGTAGCCAATTAAAACCCATACGGGCACAGGAAGACCATTCAAATTTCACACAATGATTGGAGGAAACATTTGAATACTGAATCATGACTCCATAATACAGGGACCTTTTCTAAGCAGTGAAACGTTTCTGTTATACATTTCTAATTTACTTTGCTTTCTTCATCCATTTCTGCTTTTATATTTCCACATACTACTTTTCTCCCACCACCACCTTCTTCTTATCCTCTTTCTCCTAGCTGTAAATAAAAGTTTAGGAAAATGAATGGACTCTTCTGTAAGATGTAATATATATGTATATAATTATGTCATTGTTAGTTTATATTGTATCATGCTTGTATAACTCCAGAAGCCTTCTCCTGAGGCTTTTGTTGAAAGTCAGCTTTGCTTTTATTGGATATTCTGTAACAAAAATAAAAACACAAGTTCAAAAGTTGCATCATACAGTTCTTCATTTGAAAAACGAATAAATATGAATGTAAAGGAGTACATTCTTAATAAAACATAGTCAACCCATATTGTTTTAGTAAGAAAGTACCAACGTAACTTGGAGGCTTGAAAGCCATACCTGCATAATAGCCACTACACTGTAGTAACGTTTGTAGTGGAGTCGCAACAGTGAAAATGTTCTTGCTTCTTGCATCTGATCTTTTTCTCGTCTTCTAGTCTCTTGCAGCATTCTAAGTCAGATGGCTTTTTCCTGCCTTGCCTTCTACCATCAGGCAATGGCTCAGCTGATCACTTTCTCTTTATTTCCTTCTGTGCACTCTGTGAGGCCTTGCTGGTGATCCGTGCTGCTGCACGATATCCTTCTTATTCAGCTACTCCCATGATCTCCTCTGGTACGCCACTATCTGCACAGTTTTCCAACTGCACCCAGTAAAATTTGCCTGATTGTCAGCTGAGTTCTCTTTTACCTGACAAACATGCAAGGTTTTCCTCCCAGAACTATCATAAGTGGTTATCTTCATTTAATGCAGCATTTCATCTCTACTTATTTTACACACTTCCTGACTCACAGGCTCTCTGTAGGGATGAATGGTATATATTTCTATCTCTGTCTGGCTGTATCTATCTTATAGGATCATAGGCTAATGCTCCTGGAATCTTTTTAAGCCTAGCCATTTACATCCTAAATTTCCCAATATCAGTGCCCACAGGCATCTGTCTGTCTGTCATAAGATTCTCAGGAGTTTCAAGGCAATTTAGTCTTGCGACCATCACCATCTTGGCAATGTCCATCATCAGGCTGTATTCTCCTTTCTCAATGAGGGTGAGGCTAGTAAGTTTCAGAGTAAGTCAGACCGTACCCATCCAGTCATCCAGGTTCTGTTGGAATTATCATAATGTGCACATTGCTTAACTTGCAGAGACAGCTTATTCCAGAGACGTGGGAGGCATTGTGTAATGAATCTTTCTCTCTCTCTCATATAAAGTTTTGTTTATCCTGTAGTGAAAGATTAGGTCCTTGGTTCTGGTGTTTGCTAAGCTGTTAGACTTGTGGGAATATAAGATATCAAGGACAACAGGGTCTCTAATGGCATGGAAGGTGAAGTACAGATTGCACCTCAATAATCTATAAGGATTTGAGTAGCTTAATGTCTTTAAACCTGAAACCTTAGTTAGGAACCTCTGGGGCTTCTGTAGTTATTTGATATGTCAATGGTTGTGGTACATCCTGAATGAGTCATTGCACTCTATGATTGGTCAACAAAGGTACTCAGGGCCTTAACTACATTTTCATTTAGTAGTGCAGCATTGTCTGTACTACATGTTGATGGTAGGATTTGTTGGTCAAATGTATCAATGCTACACTTTTTCAGTATATTTTAGTCCCATTTTTAGTTGTTGTTGTGTCTTTCGGCTTTTCCCGGTTAGGGGTCGCCACAGCGGAACTCCGGTCCGCTAATGATTAGCAGTAGATTTTTACGTGCCGAGTTGCCAGCCCTGACACACAACCTTCAACGAAGGTACGCCTATTCATGCATGTCTCCACACAGAAGACGCTCTAGCTGAGAATCGAACAGGACAACGTCTTACTGTGAGGCGATACCAGCCATTAACTACAGTACACTGTTTCTGAGATGCACAGGTGTCAGAGTTGGTCTTGATAATAGCACAGAGTTTCTGATAGACAGAGGCAGACATTAATGCCCAAACTAACATACCCCCCTCTAGAAACTTCCTGACTCACATACCCATCCTAATTAATGCCCGTGATACATAGGGATACAATTGGGTTGGATTAAATGGCTAAGCTAAGGTGGTCATTAGCCTAGTATATAGCTATGAGCCTATAAACAGTTTGACACCATCTGCAAACTAAGTTCAGACATAGTTAAACAGAGGTTTTAGGACTCCATTTGGAGATCAGGGAACTAAATGCCAAAAAGGAGGAACTCAAGAAAATAGTCCTGAGGGATGTGACTCTGCTGATTGACGTCATACTTTTATATGATGCACTTGTCAGACAGTTTATGTGGGTTCTTTCTTTTAGCCAATTTGCTATCCATCTTACTACATAAGGATTTATATTAAAAGCATTTAGCTTACATACAATGCCCACAAGGGTATGTTGTTAAAAGCTTTAGCTATGTTGGGATGTGTTACGTAAATCACAAAACTACTGTTAATAACCTGTATGTCCCACAAAAAGAAGTCTCCCTTTGACAAAGATGAACTAGTTAAGAGCCTAGCCGAATGAGTTTTTGATATCATAATTGATTAGATCAGTAATGATTCACTCTGGGACTGCAGATCTGGCTCAAAAGGCTGATAAATCAATAATTACTGGGGTGCATGCAATGGCCAACCTTATGTACATTTAGAATTTTTAACTAGATTGTTAATATTTTTCAGTATCTGTTGTTTTTGGTCTGGTTTGATCTTGCTACATCATTGTTGAATTCATGTGTGCTGTATTCATTCCCTGTGTCCACCTATGTTTACTCATTTCAAAAGATTTACTCTTTGTGACATGTTTGAAGATTTCAGGTTATGTCATAAAGACAGAGAAAAATAAGTGTTTTAATTTCTTGATCTGGTTTTAAATTCATCTTAACAGTCTGCATCTGCTTTAGCTATGGCCTTTAAGCCTATATTAGTGATTCCAGTACATAGTTGCTCTGCATTTTCACTGTTTTAAGTGGTATGATGTTATTAATCACTGGTTTCATTCTTGTATAGTGTGTGTATGTCAGACTAGTTCAGAACTTGTCTTTGCATTGGAGTAGTTCCAGGCCAGTCAACTCAGAGCTTGAGAGTCTGAAAATTCCAAAATTACAGTTTGCTGTGATTTTTTTAAATTACTGTTGCATTGTAATAGTTCCACAAGACAGAGAGACAGAGAGAGAGAGAGAGACAAATATGTCATCTTATGTTGTTAATCTTTATTCATTCCTTACTGATGGGTTATTGGTTCTGTCCTCGGACCCCAGCCGGCCAAATATCAAGCTCTCGTCAGCCAAAAACTCTCGAGCCAAGGTCCTACCCAAACTGCTCTGCTCCCTATTGCCTCAGATCTCATTTGCTGCATTGCTGTACAGCCGTATCAAGCCACTCTCTTCAGCTAAGTGTCTAAATTTTTGAAAGTTTTATAGATTGTTTCTACTTTAAAGTTTTTCAAACAGTTTCTGCTAATATTCTCCTACCCTAGCGTATACTTATGACTCTCTCCATTTAGTCTATTTCTTTTTATTACCTTTTTCTTACCTTTGAGGTAATTCTTCATTTCTATCGTTGGTAATCCTTCTTCCTTCTCTCTTCTTACCCTTTTGGGTAGCCTTTCCTCTTCTTTTTGGTACTGTTCTTCTTCTCCACATCATTATGTCGGATAAGAAAAGTAGTGTTGGTTTTAAGCAGTGTAAGGATTGTGTCAGTAAGTTACTTCTTTCCGATGGCCATGACTTATGTGTCTATTGTCTGAAAGTCTCCTACCTTACTGTGGATCCCCTGTGTGGGATTTGTAGAAGTTTTTCAACCAGGACTCTTAATGAGAGAGAGAACAAGTTAATCTTGAAAGGTCTCCTCAGATCTCCTTTCTGTGAGGCTATTTCTGGGTCAGAGGGCTCACCTCCTCCTGCTAAACCCCGTAAGAGGCATTCTTCCTCTTCCTCATTGAGGTCGCTCCCTTCTTCTCCCTCTGGAGATCTTAGGGAGTCGATTCATAAGAAGGTGAAATTGACTACTGCTTTGGCGCTGCTACCTGTGACCCTGTCGGCTCCAGGCTTGGCACAGCCCCAACTGATTCTGGCTCCAGCCATGAACTCCTTATCTACACCAGAGTTCCCGGTGCAGACAATTATGGCTCCGACAGTTCAGTCGCAGCCCTTACTGGCACCATCCATGCAGGTACAGTCCCCTTTGACACTGTTGGTACAATCCCCTTCAACTCCAAGTATAACGTTACAGTCCTCCACGGTGCAGACACTTTCGGTACCTAGATGTTCTTCGGTGCAGTCCTTTTTGGCACCATCTTTGTTACCGGTGCACTTTCCTCAATGGCACCATACCCATCGGTGCAGACACTTGCTTTTATGGTGCAGACACCTTCAACTTCTATGACGTTAATGTCATTGGTGCAGATTACTTCCACACCATTTTGTTCGGTGCAGACATCCTTGGTTCCAGGCTCTGCACCTCTCGAATTAGCAAGGACCAAGTACTCTCCTTCCTTCGATCCATTCTTTGGTAGCCAATATAGTCCTTTTCTAGAAAGGCCAGAATCGCCCTCAGATCTCTCTGTGAGGTCGACCAGGAGCCTCTCTGAGCAAGATGTGTTGCGGCTTGTTGACCAGTTGCTTGTGGCCAGAGGTCTCTCTCACCCATCAAAGTCCATGTTCCCTCCCTCAGGTGAACGTATATCTCCTCAAATTCCAATGTACACTCCTCCTTCGGCTTCCACCAAAGTATCGAAGCCTATTACTCCGACAGCAGCTTCCCTTCCTCTGACTCCAATAGTGGATCTCACTTTGAAACAGGAGTTGTCCTTGTGGCCCTCGGTGCACTGGGCATCGGACTCTTCTCAGGCCAATGGCTATGCCATGGGGGAGGGCATTCTTGGTTCCATTATGATTTTTTTCTATGGCACCCTCCAGGAATCCTCCCTCTCTCATGCTTCACAGTCCTCTTGAGACTCCTGGTCGGGGGGGGGGGTCAGCTCATCGGGGCGGGGTGTGACCCCGGTTCCGAGGTTGTCATGCTCGGTTCCGGGCTCCCATCCCACCTTGGGTGGGCCAGCCTTCCAGGCAATGGAAAGGGCACTTGCCTCCGCTGGCAAACCCCACATGTCAGAGTCCTCTCTTCCCTCTGTGACGCAACTCTCACAAGCCACAACCACCGGACACCGGGCACAAGGGCCTCAGGTTTTTTCTGTTTAGGAGACCCCCTCTTTGCAGTCTTCCCCAGAACCTCCCACTGAGGAAGTACCCCGGAAAGTGTCATGCAAGAGGAAGCACATGGACTCCACTGAGGAGTTGTTGACTGAAGATACGGATTTTTATGACAGGGAAGCGTCCCCACAGTCACCCTCTGATGAGATGTCCTTTGGTGACATCCTTGATATCCTTAGACAGAGGAGTGACTGGAAGTCCTCTAATCCTTCCTCTGAGGAATCTGTATTCCTGCAGGCTTTTCGTGCCTGGCCCCCTACCTCCTGGGTTAACCTGCCAGCTGATGAGCTCATCCAGCTCATCGTCCAGCATGCATGAAAGGCTCCTGACACCCGGGAAGTGAAACCACAGAGTCCTGATAAAATCTTATCATCCCAAGCTGAACATCTCCATTGGTCATGAGGTCTTCCAGTAGATGCCATGGTGGTGGCAGCTACAACTAAGAAGGAATTGGCAGAAGAGAACCAAACTGTCCATCCCCCCAACATGGAATCCCAGGTGATAGACTAGGGAAGCTTGTGTTTGCTTCATCTACCTTTGCCGTAAGGTTTTTGAACTATTTGGCACACTTTACCAGGCTTCAGAGGGATCTTATCAACTAACTGTCTGAAACATTGGCAGGAGCTGTTTCTGACGAGGTTTGTGACAACATAGCTTCTCAGGTAGCCATCCTAGAGTCCATTTCCAATTCTTCCATGTGTCTTATTTCTCACGCAATGGAAGGAGCGGATAGAGTGGTAGGCATGGGTATAGTCACCAGACGACATGCCTGCATGCCCCTTTGTGACTTTGTGGACTCCTTTAAGGCTTCCTTCATGAACACCCCATCGGGGCTGCTTCTTTGTTTGGCCCTAAAGTGAAAGATACGCTGACAAGGTGCAAACAAGATGGCAAGACCCTATCTGGCATTGGTGTCAGACACTCCACTCCTTTATGGTTCTACTCCAGAAATCAGAGGAGCAGGAAGATGTGGCACAGGAAATCACAGGGCTTTTTCCATGATGCACATGCTGAGTTCTCTCCTAGAGGCAGAGGGGGAAACTCCAGTGGAAGACACCCTTTTCAGGGCAGAGGAGGTCCACGAAACTGGCGTTCCAAAGATTCAGTCTCTGACCAACCCTATCAGTGCTCCTGAAGTGTTGCCTGACTGCACACCTCTGGACGTGGTCGGAGGTTGTTTTTCCTTGTACCCCTCTGCCTGGTGAAATATAACCACTGACTCTTGGGTACAACGGATAATATCCTGAGGCTATTGCATCCCCTTCCTTCTTTGTCAAATCTCATCCAGAATATTACCCGATGTTCCATCCAGTCAAAGGGAAGCAGCAGCACACAAAATCCAAAAGCTGCTACAAAAAAGAGTCATCCAGATGGTCCCCCCAGACCAGATAGGATCCATTTTTTTACTCAAGGTTCTTTTTAGTGTCAAAAAAGACAGGGGACTGGAGACCAATTCTGGATCTCAGCACACTGAACAAATTTGTAAAAACAGAGAAATTCTGGATGGTCACGGTTCAGTCTATCCTTCCTCTCCTAGAAGAAGACGATTGGATGTGCTCTGTAGATCTTCAAGATGCGTATTACCACATAAAAATGGACAAATGCTCAAGAAGATACCTCCGCTTCTGCATAGGAGTCAGTCACTACCAATTTCAAGCTCTGCCCTTCGGTCTCTTTACAGCCCCCAGAGTGTTCACCAAATGCATGGCAGTGGTTATCACTCACGTGCGATGTCAAGGATTTCAGGTGTTTCCATATCTAGATGACTGGCTCCTCACCGCCCCTGCCAAGCATCTACTGGAAGAAGCCCTGCACTACACTCTCCTCACAGCACAAAGCCTGGGAATCACTATAAACTGGGAGAAGTCCAACACGACCCCAGCTCAGTCTTTGGAATTCATAGGGCTACTGTTGGACACAAGAAATTGCACAGAATCTCTTCTGGACCATAGGCTTCAAAGAATAAGGCAACAGGTTCAACCGCTGCTCTGTCACCACAAGTCTCCCACTCGATCTATACTCCAACTCTTGGGGTCAATGGCAGCCTCGATCACCATTGTTCCTCTAGCCAGATTCCACATGAGGTTCCTTCAGTGGTTACTTCTCACTCAGTGGTACCCTCTACAACATCCTTTGTCTTTTCAGATAAGTGTAACTCAGACATGCAAGCAAGATTTACTCTGGTGGACGTCTCGAAATCCCCAACAATGGTCTCACTCTTTCAGCCCCCATCAACTGAAAGCCACGGTGACCACAGAAGCCTCCCTGATGGGGTGGGGGGCTATGTCAGGGAAACTCAGTCCAAGGCACCTGGTCAGAGACAGAGGCCCTTTTGCATATCAATGTCCTGGAACTATGGGCGGTGCTACTAGTGTTGCAAGCATTTCATTCCATCCTTCCGTCAGGGACTATTGCGATCCAGTCAGACAACATGTCAGTAGTCTGGTACATCAACAAGCAAGGGGGCACCAGATCTTACCCATTATGCTGAGAGGCCTTGAGAATATAGCACTGGGTGATAGCTTCCAACCACTTTCTAATTGCAATGCACATTCCTGGGAGCTCCAACGTGATAGCAGACAAATTGAGCAGGTGCATTCTACAACCTCACGAGTAGTCCCTCAATCCTATGATAGCGGCATGAATCTTCATCTGCTGGGGCCAGCCTTGCTGAGACCTATTTGCATCCTCAACCAACTATATGTGCAGCAACTATTTTGCCCTGATCCCCCTTGGGGACAGTCACTGAAAGATGCTCTAGTCCACGCTTGGCCCTCGGGTCTACTTTATGCTTATCCTCCTTGTCCCCTCATCTCTCAATTTCTGAAGAAAGCACGACAATTGAAAAGCAAAGTGATCCTAATTGCTCCATATTGGCCTTGACAAGTCTGGTTCCCCTTACTCTGGCCTCACCTGCTAGATCAACAGTGGATTCTCAATCCATCCCCAATGTTGATCTCTCATCTGCAGGGTCTGACTCACCCCAATCTAACAACCCTGAAACTGTCAGCTTGGTTTTTCTACTTCCAATGAATATCAGGCAGGAAAACCTCTCGTCCCCTGTGCACAATATTCTTATTGCATCTCATAAATCATCCACCAGACTAATTTATCTCAATAAATGGAAAAGGTTTTCTCTATGGGCAGTGAATAAACAATTAGACCCCTTGTCAGCCCTAGTTTTTGTGGTTTTGGATTACTTATAACATCTTTTCCACTCTGTGGTGTCTGCCTCTACTATTCATGTGCATTTAGCTACCATCTCAAATTTCCACATTGGTTTTCAGGATTCTTCGCTTATGTCACACAGACTCTGTAAAACTTTCTTGAAGGGGGTTATCCACTTAAAATCTCCCTTTAGAGAACCAGTACAAACTTGGTATTTGGCATTGGTTCTGCAAGCTCTAACAGCTCCCCCCTTTGAACCTGCATCTTCATGTGATGTAAAATATCTCTCTTGGAAAACTTTGTTTCTGATTGCAATCACATTGGCCAGGTACTTCTCAGAACTTCATGCCTTATGCATCAAACCTCCCTATCTTATCTTCCATAAGGATAGGGTATCACTGAGAACTAATTCTTCCTTTTTACCAAAAGTGGTGTCAGAGTGGTCTATCAACCAGTCTATTGATCTTCCAGTGTTCTTTCCTAACCACTCTAACAAGGAAGAGTATTGCCTGCACTCCTTGCATGTTTATAGGCAAATACAATTTTATTTGGACAGAACAAAATCTACCCGTAAATCAGACCCAACTGTTTCTGGCCTTTTCTGGACCTAGACGAGGTCATCCTGTCTCAAAAGTAACATTGGATTCATGGTTGAGAAATTGTATTACCTTTATCTACAACAAAAACAATGTCACCTTGCCTCACAGAGTGAAAGCACATTCTACAAGGTCTATGACAACTTCAGCAGCTTTCCATGCTAAGGCTTCCCTCAATGATATTTGCTCAGCTGCAGCTTGGGCCAAACCTCATACCTATATCCTTCATTACAAATTGGACTTGACCTCTAGAGGTAGAGCTTCTTTTGGCTCCATGGTGCTCAGGAATGTCCTTCCATGAGGGCCACCCAGGGATACTGGTAGCTGGGGACTCTGTCCCTTCAGTAAGGAATGAACGAAGATTAACAACATCAGATAAAGAAGTTAAGTCTTACCATAACGTTCCATCTGTGTTGTTGATCTTTGTTCATTCATAACTTCCCACCTTCCGTCCCCCCTCTGGAGGTTCCTGGTTAATCTCATATACTCCTTTATTGTAGGTCTGTTATGACCAGGGGTAGCCTCTACTTTTATCTATCAACTTGCAAACTCGATCTGAGGTAACAGGGAGCAGAGCATTCTGGATAGGACCTTGGCTTGAGAGTTTTTGGCTGACGTGAGCTTGATAGTTGGCCAGCTAGGTTCCGAGGACGGAACCGATAACCCATCAGTAATGAATAAACAAAGATCAACAACACAGATGGAACATTATGGTAAGACATAACTTCTTTTTTTCATTTCTTTAGCTGATTTTAAATTTATATGCCAGGTTAGTTCAGGACTCGTCTTTGCACGGGGCAGTTCCAGGCCAGTCAGCTCAAAGCTAAAGGTCTAATTGTTTTTCACTCACACCCAACCACCCTGTTGTAGTTATGCTCTTAAACCCAGTGTATCTGTTGTTGCCCCCAATGATAATTGGACAACAAAGTTCCCTCCCTCTGTTTATTGGCTGCTGACAATAAGCACATATGTATCATTTTGCAAAGTCTGTCCCTTAAACTACTCACCAGACTAAAAGACGTTTGATAAAATTGCTCAATATTGAGTGCACTGATATTGTTTAGACTGATTTTAGTCTTAAATTAATGAGTTTTTTTACCTATAGTTAGTTTACTGGTGGCAGAAGAATGTTTCCAGGCTAGTTGTTTTGTATTGAAATTTAAATTCTCAGTAGCAAGTCTACCCAAACCTTGTTCTAAAACCAAAGTCCAAGCAGTTATAGTTACCCTTGCCCCTAGAGTTATTCCTGTTGGTGTCATAGACCAGCACTTCCCCACATCTTCTCTAGGCAGCCTGATTGCGATGGGTTTCTTGAGACACTGTAAGAGTTCTCTCATGCTGTCTGATGATCATTTATTACTCAAACAGCATAACACAGTGTGTGAGAGATGTATATATATCATATTCTTGGAGGCAAAAATCTTACATTCATTTATCTCAGGCATCAAAATAGTTAGCAGTACACCACACATCACATCGCTGCAAGGCCATCACAATACACATAGTCCATCATATGCTGAGGTTCTAAAGATTATCTTGCCTAAACCTCAAAGACCTAGTAACACAACACAGGCACAAAGCACACTCAACATGTTAAGCCTACTTCCTCACATCGCAGAAGGAGTCCCAAAGCCAGGGATACTGATCCCATAAGGCAGGCATTGACCCAGCCAAACATTCTTTAGTGACTCCATTGCAAGACATACAGATGTGCCTCTTACAGGCTGTGCAAGGAAAGAATGACACTTGCTTGTCTGGTGCGAGGATCTATCAGTTTAGGGATGCACTCATGTCCTTGAACAAGTACCAGTATGACTCTGTCATAGTTCATGCTGGTGTCAATGACGTGAGGTGTACCTACCTGGATTATATGAAGAGAAACATGATGGAGCTCTCAGGCTGTGTGTCCAAGGCCTAGCATTAAATAGCATTCTACCCTCTCCAAGGATGATGCCACGATAGGAGAAAAAATAATTGACTTCAATAATTGTCTTAGCTTTTGATGTCATTCAATGGGAATCCAATATTTGTCAGCCTGGGAGGATATGATTAACAGACTACATCGCTTCACCAGTGATGACCTGCATCTGTCCCCTCAAGGGTTCGATTATTAACAAAGACAGTGTCTACCGCTGTAGTGCCTATTTAGGCAATGCCAAACTGATAAACATACCAACATAATGAAACAAGCAAAGGAAAATATGAAGGTGTTCCTGATCAGTGCTAGGAGCCTGAACAAGATGAGTAAGGCCAATCTATAACCAAATGGGACAGGTTATTTTCCACACAAAAAGGGAAATTGGCTAGGCTTAAAATGGCCTGCAATGGCAGCTAGCTTAATACTTACCTATGACCCTGTGAACCTGTAAGGTGCCCTAGGATCCAAGATTCCTGGATTTAACTTGAACCTCCTTTTCTTCATTTTTCACTCATTTTTGTGCATTTCCATTTCTTTCTGATGACATGAAGAAACACATGCTGTGTTTGCTGATCTGTAAAAACTAGATATGTTGTTACCACATACATTAGAAGAAAGATTCTAAAAGCTTTTCCCTTTCTCTTGATATGTTGGAATCCCATGAATAAAACTCTGTGAACATTCTGATAGCACCTCAGTCTATTAATGCTGAATGAGTTGAACACATGGTGATTTCTTCTTAGCTTGATCTGGCCATTTTTCATGTCAGTCAACTACTCAACTTTCCCTTCTAAATGAATACTCAATTGATGGGTGTGTCTGAACACATTATTTTGCAAATGAGAATTCCCATAGTGAATAGGTGCAGATTTTATGACTCTTCCTCTTTCTCTAGATTGTTTCTACCTCTCTCATGTTTTTTATACCCTTAGAGCTGTTACTAACAGTGCCTTGTCTAAATAGCATTGCCACCTATCTGGTATTTTCCTCACTACCCAGAAATCAGAATGTTGGTCTAGTAGTCTGGAAAGCAATGTACAGACTCTGGTATTCTGTTTATCTGCAAAAACAGAATGCCAGAGTCTGTAAAAAAGCAGTCACTGAGTAATTTTTTAATCGAAAAGCATTGCTAACACAATGTGTTGAAAACTGAGAATTATTAAAAAAATTGAAAAAAAGCAAAAGAAGACATTTCACCTAGAGATGATGTATGTGCTGATATCATAACATGGGTGGGAGAGCGGGTGCACAGTTGGGGAAAATGGGCGGAAAGAGGCAGGGTGTGCATAGTGCAAGGGGTGTGGCTTTGTCCATTTTTCGCCGCATAGAAGGGTGATAACTCTGTGTCTAAAGTTTTCCAAAGTGGTCAGTTGCATTCTTATTTCATTAGTCTTTTGTTCTGTTTCTGATATTTCAGATTAAAATCAAAATCATGTTAGACTTACTTTTTTGCACAGTCTTAAAAATATATATATATTTTTGCTTCTTTTCTGGCCTAACAGGCACTTTCTCCAGTCTTTATGAAGCCAAGTTTCACTTTCTGTTTTCTGTCCTCCTCATGTGATGATACTTATAACATGTAACAAAAATGTTTGAATTTTATTATTGAATAGTGTATGTCTCTCAACTGCTTTGCGCAAAAATCAGGGACAAAAAATCAGGGACAAGGCCAAAATAATGATGGACAAAGACTCAAAGTCCAGAACAATTTTTAAATATTATTTGTAACAGAATAACAGTATTTGCATCAAATTGCATTTTCTGAAGAATACGAATTATGAAACTGTAATATCTGGCATTACAGTTCCAGTTGTAATATTAAGTGATTTACTAGACAAACAAAAATTGTACAGATCTCTTCATCGGACTAAGTGATTGTTCTAACCTATGTTTAGTCTTTCATTCTCTTACACGCTTAGACTCCAGTTAATAGAGAATGTAGTTCAGTACTGCTACCATCAGTTTAGAGTTTCTTCAATGCTTTTGCCAAGGTTCCCACTAGTCAAAATAAATACTACTTTGAGTCAAAGATGCCCAGACTCAGTGAGATATACCCTGCCACAAATAAATAAGTAAATAAACTGGTTTGTGGAGTTTGGTATTTTAACTGAATTTGATTTAACTTAATGTTTCTTTGAATGAGTGTCGAATTTTGCATTTGAATGAAAAGCGATGTTGATAATTGTAGTTGCTGTAGTTGTCCAAGTCAATGATTTTAGAGTTACAGTTGTGGTTTGATATTGGGTTATTGCGTTGTCGCCTCACAGTAAGACGCTGTCCGGTTCGATTCTCAGCTAGAGCGTCTTCTGCGTGGAGACATGCATGAATGGGCGTACCTTCGTTGAAGGTTATGCGTCAGGCCTGGCAAGCCGGTTTCGTAAAAATCAACTGCCAATCATTAGCAGACCGGAGTTCCACTGTGGCGACCCCTAACCAGGAAAAGCCAAAAGACACAAACAAACTTTACACAGGCCTTGCTTTTTGTTTACTTTTGTGATAAGAGTTAGGTTTAGGTTTAGTTTTAAGGTTAGGCTAGGGCTAGGTAGGCTTAGGGCTGGGACTGAGCTTGTGTTTGGAGTTTGGGGTATGACAAGTTATGTCTCATAAATGATGCACACTCAAATATATATATATATATATATATATATATATATATATATATATATATACATACATATATAAAATATATAATTTTTTTAAATATAAATATTATATAGAGGGTGGGAGGATGGCATAATGGTTAAGATGTTTACATTGCAGACACAAGGTGCAGGGTTTGATTTTCACATGGGGTAATTGGCTAGGCTTAAAATGGTCCACAAGGGCATTTAGCCTAGTATTAATCTATGAACCTATGAACCTATATATATATATATATATATATATATATATATATATATATATATATATATACACACACACACACACACATATTTTATGTTTTATATAGTATGATGATATATAGCATTATATCACGTTACATGTTGTACAAACAATTTGATTCTTTATGTATCTAATTTGATTTGTTTATGTTTTAATTACACTTAGAATGTTTATCTGTTTTTGTTTTTGTACTTCTATTTACCTGTCCTTGGACCAACCTACCTAAACAAGTAAACAAAGAAACAAATAAATAAATATGATTAGGTTTAAATGTGGGATGTTGGGTTATGAGAGGCTTTGCCTGCAGTAAGAAATGTTTGTGTCTTTCGGCTTTTCCCGGTTAGGGGTCGCCACAGCGGAACTCTGGTCCACTAATGATTGGTAGTTGATTTTTACATGCCAAGTTACCGGCTCTGACGCACAACCTTCAACGAAGGTACACCCATTCACACATGTCTCCACGCAGAAGATGCTCTAGCTGAGAATCGAACCGGACAGAGTCTTACTGTGAGGCGACAACACTACCGCAGCACCACCACCGCGGGTACCTGCAGTAAGAAATACTTTGGATAATTTGTGTATTGTCACAATATCCATTTTCAATGACTTACTTATTCATGCTACCTGACTGCAAGAGATTATATCACATTGAAAACACACAGAGAATATATTATTTCTGTTACTTATAGTTCTGCTTATGTAAATCTTTGGAGTTATTACTACATTGTACTGGTATTGTGGATGTCACAAGGGCACTACACTGTATTATAATTAATCTGTTTGTTTTTGTTTACTTTATACACAGATTGTATTGTTTAGACATTATATGGTGATAGTTGGTACTCGACTAGCAAAATAGGAAAATAAAACCATAAAAAATAAACATGTCACTTTATGTAGCATACGACACATCTTGTAATCTGACAGATGGCCCCACTGAATGAAACAAAGTCGAGTGTAAAAGAATCCTAGAAGTACTGTTAATGCATTTTTAAGGGGGCTGGTCAGTTAGGAGCCAGTGAACTGCCTTCCTTTCTGTCTAAGCAAAATCAAATGTCATTAAATTAATTATGCTTTGTGGTGTTTGAGAAATTTCAAACTGTTTTCACATTTAGTAGTCTTTATTGTCCATATGTCATATGGCTTAGGGGATTCTGCTAACATGGCTTTGTAAGATATGTGCAGCAGTTTTCTTTTATGCTAATGGACCAGTACACATCATTAGGTAAAATGAACTAATGGAACATAAATGCAGTGTATTCAAAAGAGAAAAAATTAAATCAACAAATCTTCCAAGTAAAGAGAACTCAAACCTTTCAAATAAGATAAGGCAAGAACCATGAAATAATTGCATATTTTTTTGAAAATGCGACTTTGAAAAGACCTTGACATTTTATCTTCTCTCTTTTTTTAAGATATCAAGTAATGGTATAATTGTCTTTACGGTAACACAAACAGCACTGGGTGACAATGCATGTAGATTAAAAGATCTGACTTTGGTTCTGATGCAAAACATACGTTTCACCCTCAAGAAATCTGGACAAAGCCTGACAAAACGGAGGACGAATGCCCAAAAATAAGAACATATTTTAAATATTTCTTTTATAAACTTAAAAGGTTGCTAGAGACATTTTCTGAAGGATTTGAAGTCTGAAACTCAAATGTATGTCATTATTTAGTGACTTCATTCCTCAGATCATCCCAGTGATTTTCCAGAAAACCACAAATTTTATGAGGAACAGACCAAAAATATGAGCGAAAAATCTGGGCATTCTGGAAAATCTGGACAGTTGAAAAGTATGATGCAAAACATTTGTGAACAGATTTATAGTTTTGGCTGTTATGTATGAATCCAACAGTGAAAAACTGAAAACCTGAACAAAAATTATGCTTTATGATAAGAAAAAAAAAGATGAAAAGCACTACAGCGCGCCCCCTAGTGATAATTTACATCTTCTCCTAAAATATCTGTGGTGGGATTTAGAAACCCATATTGCACTGCACAAACCTATTTTGGGCAGGTTTGCTCAGTGCTATATAGTTTTTGATCCAGAGGCTAATGCAGTGCCATTGTGATAAGAAGACTGGTCTGTAGTACTACACCATTCTCGCCAGCGAAGGCTGCATGCAAATGTAGGAGTCTAGGACAGCAGCTAATGCTAATTAGCCATACCTCTCAACCTCAGTGCAAGAAATCTGGAAAAAGCCAAAAATAATGGGGGAACAAGGCCTAAAAATAGGGGGCAGATTTTAAATATTGTTCTTATAAACTTAGACAATTGCTAGAATGACAGAGTTTGTGTTAGCATGCATTTTCTGAAGGTTATGAAGTGTGAAACACAATTGTACGTCATTATTTAGTGACTTCAATCCTCTGTAATTTGCCAGAAAGCCAAACATTTTATGAATAATAGACTGAAAATATGAGGCAAAAATCTGAGCTTGCTGCAAATATCTGGAGAGATGAGAGGTATGTAATTAGCTAGGCATGCTTTCCCCCAATTTTTTGCTGGGATAACATCAATGAGATAGAGTAATTATAAGAGTAGCCCTACCACTCTTTTTGAGGGGAAAGTGAAAAAAAGTGTATGCCATCTTTTGATGGTGTACATATATTCAGTACTATGGCAGGAGTGAATCTGTTAGCAGTACAGGAGGACCATACTGCAAAGCTGTCTCAGTACATGTGTGTGCTTGTGCGTATGTAAGAGCATGACTGCAGCTATCTGCATTTCTGTGCTTGTGTGAATGTCTATAAGTATAGCATGTGTTTGTGTCTGTGGGTCTCTCTGTGTGTATGTTTGTATGACTAACTGCATGTGTGTGTGTTTGTGTGTATGTGAATCAGCATGAATATGAGCATATATGTCTGCATGTGTGTGTCTGTCTGCCTGTTATTGTTGGAGTTATTGTTTAATTTGGCTTTATCATGTTTTTGAATCGCAGTATGTTGCTGACACACTATTAGGCATTGTGACCTTGCCCACATTGTGTTAGTGGTGATGTGTTCTCGGAATTTTGGGGATAGAGTTGACTAGAGATCTTAAGTTACAGAAATATTTGAAAAAGCAAGACGTTGTAGGTTTAAAAGGCCACTATGATGAGAAGCTTTAAAAATGCATGTGTTTTTATATATATATATATATATATATATATATATATATATATATATATATAAAACCATACCTAACTCAGATTACTTTAAAACCCAACTTTTCTTACACCTATCTTCAAAATGGAAATGTTCTTGCTATCACCCTACATAATCCCAAGGTTCCTGTAGACTAAGCCCCTATACTCCTGCACCTTTATGCACTCTAATTCTAGCTATGATTTAGCTGGCTCTAACTCCACTGTATGGATGAAAATATTGAAAAGTTAGCAAATCTAAAAAAAAAAAAAAAAAAAAAAAAAAAAAAAAAAAATGTCTGTTATTTTTATCTTTTGCTGTTGTTTTTTCTTTAGCATTTGCTGTGTTCTTCTTTGAATTCTTGCTGTGTGTACATTCTATTGTAAAATTGCTTTTACAATGTTCTTACTGTGTGTACATTCTATTGTAAATTTGCATTTGCAGTGTCTTACTATGTTTTCTTGCTGTGCGGACTTTCTTTTGTATTCTTCTCATACATTGTATTGGTTGTACTGCCTTTGGAGCTTTTCTCCCCGGGCCTCCACTGAAAATGGGTTCTTTTTGGCCCAGTGGACTTCTCCGGTAATCAAACTGAAATAAATTAAAAAAAAAAAAAATATATATATATATATATATATATATATAGATATAGATATAGATATGTGTGTTTTAGTCTTGATATTCTAAGTTATGCTAATTGTCTGGCAACACCAAAAGGAGTTATTTCTTCTTTTTTATTTTGTTCTAATCCAGAGTGACCTGATGGAGAAGAACATTGTCAGTAGACTTTATGATATGATTTGGACTTTTTGCACTTAGGAAATAAGATTGTTGCATCTTACACCCTTACATAATATCTTCTTTACATTTACTCAGAATAGAAACATTCAGAATTACTGCATTCTTTAAGAATCTCTTGACAGAATGTCTGGAATTTTCTTCCAGTGTCACACTTTGCTTTAAATTCTTTGTCATGTTTTAAACATGACATAATGTGCACTTTCTTTCTTTGTCTCCAAAATTGTTCTTAAAATATTTTATTTAAAATATTGTGAGTGATCTGCAGGGACTCATTCTCATATTGTGTTCCTTTCTGTCATTAGTATCAGTTTTCCTCATTGATTGACTACCCAGCAAGAGAGCTGAACATTTCAAAAAACTTATTGCTATGATCCTGAGAGAGGGAGAAAAGGCAGCTGAAAACTGACAGTACAGTAGGAAAGAGCTTTTAATCCCATGATACTTTAAAGGTTTATATGCACAGTGGTACAGAAAGCATGAATTGTTGTGGATTTTTCTAGTCCATAAACCTTAAAATGTGATGAGTGATATGATGCTAAGTGTCCAGGAGACAAATTCCTAAATAAAGTATTGTGAAACTTCATTCTTTCTCAACATATTGGACACTGAATTGCATGAATAAGATATAAGAACCATAGAAAGGAAAATGCTGAGTCATGCATTTATGTGTGAGTTTTTTTTTCCATTTGTATTTTATTTTTGTTTTTATTTTTATATATATTTACTGCTAAGTACACTGGCCCCAGAGTCAGAATAAGGATGATTTTGTAAGGAGGAAAATGCTCTCTAGGAAAATAAAATACACTAGGGTACATATGTTTTTTAAGTCAAAATTGGGACTTTTTTCCAAGAAGTACAATCACCAAGCAAGCACTCATCTGTGGTTGTTGTCATAAGGAAGAATTGCACTCATTGTAAAATTAATTTTTCTCCACAATAATGCATTAATAGCGCCTAATATGGATGAGTGTAAATCAGCCACTGGTTAAGAATGAATCAGAGAATGACAGTGTAGAGGTATAGTATGATGAATTATGCATTAAAAAAATTATGCAGTTTTCCCTTATTGGTTTGGGTGCCATTTTGTGTTTTGTATAGGAATTTTGATACAGATTTAAATGAAACAATTTTAGGCATTTCAGTTGCTGACTTTTTTGTGAGGTTGCTGTTCTGTGCAGTAGCTGAGTTGCTCCTTCATTTAAGTGGACTCTGCTTGTTTGAGTGTGTCCTAGTCCATGAATATTGTTTATATGCTAACAAAAAGCCATCTGTGTGATACCCTCAATGCAAACACCCACAGTGTTCAATATCGTCAGTCTGGGAGGATGTGTTCTGCAATCTTGAGTATATCTTTATAGATTCTTACTAAGCTTACTTGCAAGGAGACCATCAAGAAGCTCAGCCATATCATCCAATGCTAGTGAGAGAGTAGGAATGTTCCCCATTAATCATATCTATGAATCTATCTCTACCTCTGTCTAGCTACCTATGGGAGCATTACATATAGTCAAATTATCATAATATCGAATGTCTGTAATGTCGGCATTAGGGATCGAATAATCATTAGATTGCTTCTGCTAGATTCAATATGTGGAAGGTCTCAGAACAGTGATGAGTGGGAATTTGACCTTTTCTCATTGTTGTGCAGTCTCAGAGTTGGTACATAAAATTTGCAGAGGGTGTAGGGGCTGCAGTGAGGTTTTGCCTTTTGCAAAAATATAAGGATTTTTTGATCCTTTGGGACACATATTTTTGTATATTTTGATATATATACTTCAGCTCTGCATTTAATGCAATAATTCTGGAACTTCTTCACTCTAAACTCTCCAAGCTTTCTGTTCCTGTTTCCACCTGTCAGTGAATCATCAATTTTCTAACCAATAGGAAACAGCAGGTGAAATTGAGGAAATTTACATCTCGCTATCGCATGATCAATACAGTTGCCCCCCAGGGATATGTGTTCTTCCCACTGCTATTCTCCCTCTACACTAATGACTGCACCTTTAAGGACCCCTCTGTCAAACTTACTAAATAAGCAGATGATACAACTATCTTTGGGCTCATCAGGAATGGTGATGAGTCTGCATACAGATGGGAAGTTGAGCAGCTGGCCCTTTTGTGTAGTCAGAATAATCTGGAACTGAACACCCTTCAAATTGTGAAGATGACAGTGGACTTTAGGAGTGGTACTACAATATTATCCCCCTCTTTATATTTAATACTGTTGTGTCAGTTGTGGAATCCTTCAAGTTTTTGGGATCTATAATTTCCCGGGAATTGAAGTGGGAGTCCAATGTAGGATCCATCATAAAAGCACAACAGCGAATGTACTTTCAGTGACAGCTGAGGAAGTTCAACCTCCCACAGGAAATGTTCATTCAGTCCTATACAGCAGTCATTGAGTTTGTTCTCAGTTCATCCATAACAGTGTGGCTTGGATCTCTGTCTAATCATGACAAAAACAGGTTACATCAAATAGTCAGGTCTGCTAAAAATATCAAGTTTGCCCTGTTTACAGGACCTGTACTATTCCAGAGTCATGAAAAGGACAGGGAAAGTCATCACTTGACCCTTCACATCCAGACCACCATATTTTTGAACTATTACCATCAGCCAGGTTTTATAGATTAATATGCACCAAAACAAGCAGATATAAGAACAGCTTTTTTCCACAGGCCATCAAGTTCATAAACAGTTAACTCGGCTTATTAGGCTGGGGTATTCTTTTTCCCAAGCCTCCGAGGATTGCAGTATTGTTTACATATTGTTAATACTTGTTTCTTTCAGAATTTATTTCAGTATTTCATGCACTGAGTTGCACTTTGTACCTTGTATGTATATGTATATTTACTTTTTTGTCTCGTTCTTAATAGTTGCATGTATGTCGTTTGTCTTGTTCTTAATAGTTGTATGTATGTCATTTATGTAATTCATACTTGGAGAGTCACTGAAGCTGGAGTCAGATTCCTTGTATGCATGCATAGTTGGCCAATAAATGTGATTCTGATATATATATATATATATATATATATATATATATATATATATATATATATATATATATATATGTGTGTGTGTGTGTGTGTGTGTACTAACTCAACTACCATATATTCCCAGTGAAAATTTGCATTCACCTGTACAGTTATTCAGACTAGGTTTAAAGGTTATTAGGAAGTATTCTGTCTGATAGACAAGTGCATTCTGTTCCAGACATAGGGTACACACTGGGTTAGGTATCGATCATGCCATATGATCTTGTTGATGTGATAATGAAAGTTTAAGTTCTAGAATGTGTGTTTGCTTTGCCACTGGTTGTTTTTAGGAAATTGAGTTTGAAGAGGGTGGTGTTGCTTGTAGCATGTAAGACCATAGAAGTGCCCTTCCTGCAGCTCTTTACACATGCTGGCATGAAAACTAAGGATGAAAAATTAGTTTTTAATTCCTTAAAGTAAATGATTTTAAGGTTGCTAAACGTTTTTTTTTTTTTTTTTTTTGCTGTATGCAGTCACAAATATATTTTCCTTCTAAAAATGATGAGAGAAACAGAGGAACTATGCAGTCAAGAGAACTTCAAGTGTCTTTCCAGAAAAAACACATGAAATAATAAAACAGCGTAAGTTTACATTTAATGAAGAGAGAACTGTAGTATCTTCTTGCCTGATGACATTTGAAACTGTGTCATACACACATAAACTCACAGTGGAAGATGTAGGTAACCACATTTTAAAGCTATATAACAGCTTTAAGCACATGTAGACACGACAGAATAAAAGCTTTAGCATTATAAATTTCAGTAGTTTAAATATTAAGATATCATGTATATTTGGTAGCAAAGTCTTGTCATCAGCAAGATTGTAGGATACAGGAGTACAGGGGTTTCAGCTTTCCCTTTTAAGTGTGTGATCTCAGAGTTAGGATATATATATATATATATATATATATATATATATATATATATATATATATAGTATTTTGTATATCTATCTATATCTATATCTATCCATATTATCTATATATTTATCTATATATGTTTAGTTGAGGGGTGTAAAAAAAAACAACTTCCTTAGTATTTTTATACTTTATTTCATCAGTTTCTTTTCTTATACATTTGATTGAGCAGAACAGACTTCAAAACACAGTTTGTTTAGTTGCTACATACCTGTATATGCAAACTTCAGGGAAGAGACAGCCAACCTGGAGTCTTCACTGAGTAACATCTTAACCTGCGTGTAGTAGAGGTCCAAGGGAATGAATGCAAATGACCCCGTAAGGTCATATCAGTGTTTCAGCTACATGGCCTTTACTGGTGCATTCAGGGGGAAAAAAGCCAAACCCCACTAGTTGCAGGCATGCATGTTTCACACTTTCTCTGAGCTCATCATAAAGGGATTATTTAGCTATACTTTGAAAACACAGGGATTAAATTCAAATCTGATTTCAAGAAACATTAAGGTGCCTTTAAAGTATTCCTAATAACATTCAAACCAAGGGAGTAAAAAGGTTACACAGGCAAACTGTCCAGCACAAACTTCAGGAAAGACCCAGCAAAGCTAATGTCTTCACTGTGATACACTTTAAACCTCCAGTGGTGGAGGCCCATGGGATACATGCAAATAACCCCTGAAGGACATGCTGGTGTTTCTAAATGTCCATGAAGTTTCACTTTTTAAAAACTTACTGGTGCATTCAGGCCAAAAAAGCCAACCTCTGCTAACTGTAGACATGCATGTTTCACCATTTTCTGAGTTCATCAGTACAGCATAAGTGGATTGACCGTACTTTGGAAATGAAGATCTTAAATCCAATCCTAATGTACATGAACATTAAGGCACCAACAAAATATCCCAAACAACATCCAAGCCAAAGGGTAAAAAAAAGTCACACAGACAAATCTTTCAAAAACTTTAAGAAAGACCAACCAAGAATCTTCACCATGTAACACCTTAAACCTCTTGTAGTAAACGTCTAGTTTTGGATTCTTCATATTTTATTTTGGTGATTTAACTTCTTTTCTGATTTGTCTTCAGACTGATTTGTCATTGAGTAATTGCTGACATTGTGGATATTCATTGTTATTTTAACAATTATATGTTGGTTCATGATGATTTAAGTTGTTTCCTTGATTTGCAAGGGAACACTTTGGATGTAATACTTTCAGGAAGTGTTAAAGCTACCCCTGGTCCCAGCTCTGATCACACTATCATCCCACTTCAAGTTGCAAAGTTATAGTCATTAATCTTGAGGTATATTATTGAGTTAGTTGTAACTGTAAATGACTGCAGTATGTGGATAGTTAATGGGCTGAAGCCCACCTCCACATATTTCTATTATCCCTAACAAAATTTGAACTATTGGTTTCTGGAAGCAGAACACTCCTGCCTATAAACAGATTTTTTGGTTTAATTGTGAATAAGTTTTTGATGTTATGTGTACTAAGTGGGGTGAATCTTCATTGTATTGCATAACCATTACATCATTACCAAAAGGACTCTCAGATGTATCTTGGGTTGCACTCATCTCAACTTTAAGTATTGGAGCAAATATTGTATACCTCTTTTCCAAAACTTCACATCTAATGTTTAACAATAATTTAACTGGATAACCCCTATTCTTAAACATCCCTATTAACTTGAACATTTCTTGCCTAAAATCATATTCTTCACTTACGAATCTGCTAAGCCTGTCCATTTGCCCCTTTACGACACTTCTTTTCTGATGGGGGGATGACAACTCTGTTACTGCAAAAGCATGTTAGAATGTGTTTCTTTTCTATAAATGGTAGATGTTAAAACTTCTCCATTTTCACCAGTTTTTGTAAGAAAAATATCCAAAAAAATCTATTTGTTTTTCATCATATTTATAAGTGAATGACAAAAATGTGGTAGTACCATTCAGATAGTCTATAAATGTTTTTGTTTCCTGTGGTTCACCTGTCCACAAAATAAGTATATCATCCAAAAAATTTTAAAAATAATCCCATTTGTTATTTGTAATATATGAGAAACATTGCAAGTATACACTGATAGTTTAGGTATTTTATTCATTAATTAATTAGTTGTCAGGAAACTGAATGGTGTAGACTTGTGATATAAAAGGAAGTGATTTTAATTTTTTGTTGACTCTGAAGAAGCCCAAATAAAAATTGGGTGAAACAACTAAGTCATTGTGTGTACATTTAATAAAGTGCAATGCCAGTTTCACCACTTGTGTGGTCTGTTTTTTATTTTTTAGTGTGTATTTAAGTTCTTAGCTTTGGTTAATTGTATTTACTGGTTCTATGAACAAGAATTACACCTGCAACATTGAAATTAGTTAATAAGTGTGAGACTGTAAAGCCTCAATTACATTTGCAAAATATGGTTTCACAAGAAAAGGAGAGATAAAAATGTATTTTTTATTTATTTTATTTTTATTTTTATATTTGCTTGCCAGGAAGGTCTGACTGTATGTAAACCTGTTTTCAGTGGAGGCCTGGGGAGAAAAGCTCCAAAGATCAGTGCTATAGATTACAATGTAATATCAACATTGCAGAGTAAACAATAGTTTACATAGATTACAAAGTAATAACAAAGTAAAAAAGTTTCAAGAAAGTGCACAGTCATACAGTCAGAGGAGAAAGATTTGAACTTTTGTTGACTTTATTAAACTTGTGTGCGGAATGAAGAGCGTATGCCCCTCTTTGTATCATTAATGTTTGGAAGGACATTAAAAGTTCAAAATGTAATGAAGTAAAACAATTTTTGCTCTTAATGGTATTTGTATAAAGCATTTCATGACATAATTGCATGTTATATAGTAAAACAGGCTTATGAAGTATGTAGTTATGGATACCTAAAAAGCATATTTAAGTTAATATGCTGTAATCCTGGACTGTTGGGGTGGGGAATGGGATGTAAAAGTGCACTGATTATAATATATGTGGAGTTGAGATCTTTTACTTTTACATAGGTGAATGTCTGGATAAATGCTGTTGGCTTAATTTAAAAACAAGTTTTCTGTTTACTTTAAAAAATAGAGAATGATGTGAAAGCAGTGAAAAGTTTTCCATTAACAAAGAGACGTTCAGTGTGAGTTGAGAACATTCTGTTCTTATGTTTCCATGGACAAGCTGACCTCAGATGCAGGTAATAAATCTCTAGGCTAGGTATTATTTGCTAAGGGAAATGTAAAATTAAAAGATACAAGAGCAAGCAGCTCTGTAAAAAATAAAGTTTGAAATTATTGAAAGCGAATAAGAAATACCAGCTTCCTGGTACCTAAATACTTCAGTGCATTTCCTAGAAGAGTGTATAATTTAGTTTTATTTAAATAAAGCCAGTACACTTTTTTCTAAGGGTAAAAGTTAATGTTTTCTGAAAGCATAAAAGTTGTTTTTCACAGCTGGGAGGAGAAAAGAGATAAGGCATTAGTGTAAGTAGGAGCACAGGCTGTAACATATACCTTAGCATGGATAAACTTAATCTCAGTGATAGAAGAGGAAAAAAAAAAGATAACGGTAGGTTTGTTTCATTAAGGGGCTACTGGCAAGGGGGGAGGATTACACTGACAGGTATTTATATTCCACCTAAAACTGCTATTATGGAACTTAAGAAAAGTATGGAAGAAATAATGAACTTTCAGAAGAGAATATTACTTATAGGTGGAGACTGGAACTTGATTTACAACAGTGCGATATGTCTGGGGTGACCTAAAAGGGGACATAGAACATAAAAGGGTAGATTTCTGAAGAAATTTATGAAAATATTTGATATGGAAGACATGAACTCACTAATAGGAACTCAGAAAAATATTTACATATTATTCCCAGAGTACACTAACTGGGCTAGACTAGACAAAAATTATACTTCACAGGAACATGTGCATTTAATTGAAAGCTTCAGCACACACATTCAGTAACTATTTCAGATCATGTACCAATAAAATCTAGGATAAAATGTAGGGAAATTAAGTAAATTTGAGATACTGGCACTTTCCTACCTACCTGTTAAAAAAGAGAGGAATTTAAGGAATGGATAGTGGGAATTATTTGAACGTTATTAGAAAAGACAGAAATTTCTTTAGAAGTTATATCTAGTGAGTGGGAAAAATAAAAGAGTTTAAAAATATGGTGGAAATATAGAAAAAGAGATATTATTAATCAGTAATAAGAATTATTTAGAGCAGCTGACAAAGGTAAAGTATTATAGAATAAGGGGAATATCACAGAAGAAGAAGAGGCTGAACTGCAGAATGCTAAAGAGAGTGTAAGAAAATATATGAATAATATGCACGAGTTTAGAAAGGCAACTGTTTTTTATTACAACTCCGGAACTCAAAAACTGTTAGCATAACAACTCAGGCAACAGAGATCAGAAAGGGTTGTTGCCAAACTAACTGAGCCTATAACAAGTAAAATAACCAGAAATCCTGTAGATATATTAAAGATATTTTGGAAATTTTATGAAATGTCTATAAAGCAGAGACGTGGAAATCAAGAAGGAGCACAAATGGAAATATTTATGGAAGAGTTAAATATGCGAAGGTTAGAGGTAGATGAGGCTTAACAATTAACAACTAAGAAGGAGATGAGATAAAAATGGTGACATATAATCAATCTGCAGGAAAGTCTCCAGGAATAGATAGTATTCCTTTGGAAGTTTGGAAGCTAGAAGGGAAGAAAGTGATAGGGATCTGGAAGGTTTTGTTTAACAGTATTTTAAAACGAGGGGAAGTACCAACATCCTGGAAAAAAAACTATGGAGGCTGTAATACTCAAAGATAGTAAAGATCCATCAGATCCAGCTTCATATAGGCCCAATTACAGTTTTAAAACATGATTATAAAGTATTTATGTGCATAATAGCTAAAAGATTGGCAAAGGTGTTACCAAAACAGATAGATGTGGATCAGTGTGTGGTTTTGTGGAGGAGAGGCAAACATTTGACAACATTAATAAAACAATGATGACCCAGAGGAAAGCAAAATGTAAGAAAGTGAAACTGGTTGTTGGTGCACCTTGATGTGGAAAAAGCATTCAACAGAGTAAATTGGAATCTTATAAGTAGGACAATGGAAGCATTTGTATTACTGATGCAATAATACGGTTAGTTAGGAAAATATATGAGGGATTGCAGCCAAGAATTAAAGTGAGAAGGTTCTTCTCTGATAGGTTATCTGAACAGAGGAATCAGAAAGGAGTGTCCTCTTTCTTATTTGCTTTATATTTAGAATCATTGGTAAAGAAAATAAGGGACTCAGAAATTCAAGGATATAATTGGTATGGTATTTATGAAAAGCTGGCTCTATCCAAAGACAATATTATTTTGTACCTAATAAAAGGTAAAAGCAGAAAAGGACATCTCAGTGTTGTGGAACATTTTGAGATAGTTTCAAGTAATTTTGGGATATAAAATTAATGAAGATAAAACAAAAGCTATAGCTATAAACTATATACCCACACATGAATTGGTTTAGCAATACCCATATTTATGGGGACATAATAAAATAAAGTATTTAGGAGTATGTATTAAAAAGGCTTCTGTTATGGCAGCCACGGATATGAGGGAAGAGACTAAAAAGATAATACAAAAACTGAGAAACTGGAAGCTCTTGTTTATGGATATGGATAGCAAGATGTAAGAAGTGAAAATGTTTTTAGCCCCTTTAGTTTTATATAAGGTCAGCCATATTTTTATCAACCAGAGAAGAAGTTGTGGAAAATAACTAATAAAGATTTGAAGGAATTTATCTGTCAGGAGAAGAGGGCAAGGGTCAAGTGGTATAAGTCTATCCTTTCAAAAGAACAAAGTGGTTTAGGATTACCTGATTTGAAGGGATATTTCAGAGCTACACAGTTAAGGCTCATATATATAACACAAGCAGAAAGCTATAATTCAAAGTGGAAAGGATTGACAAAACGGGGAGAAAATCAAGAAGTACAGTGGATATAAAATGCCAGTTTTTTGTAATATAAGAAAATGAAACCACAATAAATCATTTCAAAACTTTTTCCACATTTAATGTGACCTATAACCTGTACAATTCAATTGAAAAACAAACAAATCTGTTAGGGGAAAAATATAAAAAAAATAAAAAAACATACAATAAGCTGGTTGCATAAGTGTGCACACCCTTAAACTAATAGTTTGTTGAATCGCCTTTTGATTTAATTACAGCATTTAGTCTTCTTGGGTAGTAGTCTATCAGCATGGCATATCTTGACTTAGCAATATTTGCCCACTCTTCCTTGCAAAAGCGCTCCAAATCGGTCAGATTGTGAGGGCATCTCTTGTGCACAGCTCTCTTCAGGTCCCCCCACAGATTTTCTATTGAATTTAGGTCTGGGTTCTGGCTGGGCCATTCCAAAACTTTAATTTTCTTCCATTTAAGTCATTATTTTGTTGATTTGGATGTATGCTTCTGGTCATTGTTGTGCTGAAAGGTGAAATTCCTTTTCATATTCATCTTTCTAGCAGACACCTGAAGGTTTTGATCCAAACGTGACTGTTATTTGGAACTGTTCATAATTACCTCCACCTTGACTAAAGACCCAGTTCCAGCTGAAGAAAAGCAGCCCCAAAGCATGATACTGCCACCACCATGCTTCACCATTGGGATGGTGTTCTTTTGGTGATGTGAAATGTTGTTTTTGCGCCAAATGTACCTTTTGGAATTATGGCCAAAAAGTTCAACCTTGGTCTTATCAGACCATAACACATTTTCTCACATGCTTTTGGGAGACTTGATGTATTGTTTTGCAAATTTTAGCTGGGCCTGGATGTTTTTCTGTGTAAGAAAAGGCTTCCGTCTTGCAACCCTACCCCATAGTCCAGATATATGGAGAATAAGGGAGATTGTTGTCACATGTAGTACACAGGCAGGACTTGTCAGAAATTCCTGCAGCTCCTTCAGTGTTGCTGTAGGTCTCTTGGCAGCCTCCCTCACCAGTTTTTGTCTTGTTTTTTCATCAATTTTGGAGGGATGTCCAGTTCTTTGCAGCATCACTGTTGTCCCATATTTTCTCCACTTTTAATGACTATCTTTACTGTGTTCCATGGTATATAGCCAATGCTGTGGAAAATTTTTTGTACCCTTCTCCTGACTGATACCTTTCAACAATGAGACCCCTTTGATGCTTTGTAAGCTCTCTGCGAACCATGGCTTTTGCTGTAGCAGGCTACTGAGTAAATGTCAGAAAAGCCTACTAGGACAGCTGAACTTTATTTGGGGTTAATCAGAGTCTCTTTAATTGATGGCAGGTGTGTACCCAAGAAGATTGAATGTTATAATTAAATCAAAAGATGCTTCAACAAAGTATTAGTTTAAGGGTGGGCACACTTATACAACCAGCTTATTGGGCATTTATTTTTTATATTTTTCCCCTAACAGCTTTGCTTGTTTTTCAATTGAATTGTACAGGCTATAGGTTACATTAAAGGTGTGAAAAGTTTTGAAATTATTTATTGGGGATCTCATTTTTTATATCACAAAAACCTGGTATTTTAACAGGGGTGTGTACACTTTTTATATCCACTGTAAGGAGAGTGTATGATTTTGGATGCAGATCCTTAAAGAGAATAGCAACAGCCATATGGAATATTCTAAGATCTAAGCCAACATGAGTATGAAGAAAGGAGATTTTACAGATAAGGTTGCTTGTAATTAGGCTACAGAGAATAGACAAGGGGGGGGCGAGAATTTTCTGGAGAAAACTAGCAAAGGAACCAATGTATTGGGAGCAAATAACTAGAGAGGGAATGATAATAGAATGGGGAAGAGGCCAAGACGATATTTGAACTAAAGGTTAAAGACTGCCTTCCCTATCAGGGATTGATATCAGAGTATAACCAAACAGAAAGGGATAGGGGAATATTAAGTAGAAACTTGCTCCAGTAGAGTTTTAACTTGAATCCAGAACAGAAGCTGCTGTTAATAAAGGTATAATTAGTAAGGCACATAAAATATTGCACAATAATGATAAGAATCAATCAGAGCAGGTTAGGAAAAGATTGGGAAGAGAGATTTGATAAACAATTCACAAGAAAACAATAGGAAGGCATATGTATGACTCCCAAGTATGCAACAAAGTCTAGAAGATTTAGTATTTTTTTTCTTGGAAGTATTTGCTTAGGTGTTTTTATACCCCAAGGAGACACCAAAAAAATCTTACTCAGGTAGATGTCAAATATTGGAGGTGTGCTGGGGAAGAAAGTGGTAGTTGGGAACATGATTTGGGAGTGTGATGAGTTGGCAGACTTTAAAAATTACCTAGAGTACTCTGTAAGACATATCGGGTGAGGAAATGGGTATAACTAAGGAAATGATTGTTTGAACTGGGACAGTGAATTGTCTAGACATTGAAATTCTTTAAGTTTAATTCTGGTGTCTGCCAAAAGAGCAATTACTAGAAGTGAGATCTTTATAAAAGGGTAGGAGCAAGTTACATAGAACAATGGAAATTCCATGAACAATATATGCAATGTAATATTTTGGAGGAGGAATGAGGTTTAAGGGAAGGCAGAATTTGCTCAATTTATGTAATGCTAGATTGATAGTAATTCAAAAGAACAAATGTGATGTATAATGTTTGTAACTGGAAACTTGTTGATATAGTTTCTTTTCTTTTATATGAATGTATGTTTGTCTATGTCTTAGTGATAATTCAATAAAAGTGTCATAAAATGTGAATAAATCAATACATATATATGTGTAGCTGGTGCATGTGGGAGGAGTTACAGTTATGTACTTGATGTGAGTAGTACATGCTTGCTCAGTTTATTTAATACGCATGTTAAGGAGGTCTCTGTCAATTAAAGGGAATCTTTTAGTGCTTGTGAGTTCCTTAAGGCTGTAGTGTAAGACTTTAAGTTTAATTTTTCTAATCATTTACTTATTTCTTGAACGTATTGTTTGCATTGTATTTGAACATTTCTTGGTGAAGATAAAATAGTTAAATATATGTTTGATATAAGGGGCTTATTTCTCAATTTTTTTTTATATTTCAAATACATTTGAATGAATTCCATAGTATTTATACATAACATCTTAAATAACTATGTACACTATCTACATTAGCCTGACACTATAGCAGATCTTAATGTATACAATTACTTTATAAGTATGTCCAATCCATTATCAGAGTGTCTGATCAATTATTGTATAGTGTCAATCAACGATAGGAATTTTCACCAAGAGTTGTTGATAAATGGTTTTGGATAAATTCTTAGTTCTTTAATTTTAATTTCCAATGATGCTGTGGTCTTCAGTAGGCTCTAGAAGTCTTCCAAAGTTGGTATTGTGTTTGTATTCCATCTTCTTGTTATACACTTCCTTGAAATTGCAAGTATAGTCCATACTAGATACATGTTTGACCTATTCAAATGAGGACCTTTGTTGACATTTAATAATACAAGAGCTTAAGTTAAATAAAATGATTAATTAAATAAAACGTGTAGAAACTTATTAATACCATTCCAAAATGGCTTAATTTTAACACAATCAAAGAAAATGTGGTTCCAATCTGCATTGTGTACTTGCTCACATCTTCAATATATTCCTTTTATGGAAGATCTACCTTTACTGACTCTGTGGTTAAGAATGCTCTGTGCAAGCATTCCCAATTAAAAACTTTCCAGTATTGTGTAAAGGATATATATTTTATCAATAATAAAATATTTGTTTTAATACCTTCAGTTAACTGTATTGAGTGTCTTTTTGTTATAGATTTCCAATATGAGGTTTTGGGTTTTGTTTTATAGTTTATCAATATTTTGTAAAATTTTGAAATACTGTTTCCCATGTCAAAGTCATTATATATGATTTCATATATGTATTTAGTAAATTTAGGTATTTCTTTAAATGAAGAATTGTTAATTATTCTACTTAAATCTCGCAAATATGATAGAATACTCTGTAAAGTTAGCCAGTCCTGTTGTGGAATTTTGTATGTTGTTTTTATTACTTGTGTATCTAAAACTTTTAGTTCTTTGATACATTGGAGCCAACAAACAAATCCTTTCTGTTCCCAGGAATTAATCATTTCTCTATATATTTTATGTGGAAAGTTCTTTGTGACTATAAATGGTGTTAAAAAATCAAACCAGATTTTTAAATCTATATTTGCATTAATAATTTTCCTAAATTAGTCAATGTAATAATTAATCATACTAGTTTTAGTGGGTTTAGTTATGTTATATTACATATTAATACATAATATGTGCCATGGCAAATTGTTTGCAAATCAAATAAATTTATTGATATTACAGTTAGTAGTTCTTTCCAATTTGCAGAGTAATCTGGACTTATCCAATCTGAGATTGTTTTAGATATTGATGCTTTTATATGTTTCTATATCAGGAAAATTTTATCCTCCTGTTTCCATTGTCTGATATGCTGTATTAAAGCTATTCTGTTTCTTAGGCATGAATTTATTTCTTTAAGTATATTCCTTTCTGGTAACAGTTGTATTACCAAGGTTATGTATTGGATCTTGGGTAGTAAAACCATTTTTATTAACTGTAGTCTAGCTTCAAATGTTAATATTATTTTGCTCCATTTTCCCATAGATATTTTTATTGTATTGATATTATTGTAGTTTTTTCAGACTAATTCATTATTATCCTTGCATAACTCTATTCCTAGATATTTTAAGGTAGATTCTTGTTTCCCTATGATGTGATCCCCATAGTCTGCAGTTCCTTTTTTTATTTAAGATTAAAAATTTTGATTTTGGATTTATTGAAATGGAGTCCTGAAGTCATGTGAAATTTGTCAATTAATATAAGTAATTCTACTAATGTTGGTTTTGTATTAGATAATGTTAGTAATATGTCATCAGCAAATAGCATTACTTTAGAATTGTATTGCTCATAAACATCTATTCCTTTGATTTTTATATTGTTATGAATTGAATCTGCCAATATTTCAATAGCCAGAGCAAATAGAATCTGTTACATGGGACATCCTTGTTTAGTGGCTTTTGTTATATGTATAGATTCAAGGATAAAAGGACCTAACTTGACATATGCTAAATTATTTGCATGTATATTCTTTAGGAGATGAACAAAGGATGCAGGAAATTCAAATAGCATTAGGATTTTGAATAAATAGTCCCAATTTAGGGAATCAAAGGCTTTCTCTATATCTAAGCCAATTATGAGTGTTTATTTTCTTTATTAGCATAATCTATAAGAGAAATTATCCTTTTAATATTGTCATGTGTGTGTGTATGATATATAAATCCAGTTTGATCGTTATTTATTGTTTTGGATAATGGTATTTTCATTCTGTTAGTTAATATTGTCATAAATATCTTATAGTCATTATTTAATAATGGTATAGGTCTATATGAGGTGCAGAGGTTTGGGGATTTGTTTTCCTTTAGGATTGGTGTGATTAAGGAATATTTCCAAGAGGGTGGTATTAAAGCTTGTGACTGAATTTCTAATAGAGTTTTATGGAAGAGGGATAGTATTTTTGAAGGAAAAAGTTTATATATTTCCATAATTATGCTATGTATACCTGGAGCTTTATTATGTTTACCATATTTTATTGTATCTGTAATTTCTCTGTATGATATGGGTACTTGCAGATCTAGTTTTAATTTTTCTGGTATTTTTTATATTGGAACATTTTTCATCTAGATTTACTTGATCAATATGTATTTTTTTGGAAATTTTCCATATAGTGATTTCTATAGGCATCAAGAATGTCACCTATATCCAATACATTTTTCCTTTTCTTTTCATGGAAGATACTTTTAATGTTATTAGCTTTTGATTGCATTTTGATTCTTGTGGATAAATTATGTAGATATTTGGGAGAAGTGGGCAAGGTAATAATTTTTAGTTTTTTAAAGCTAAACTAGTTTTATGTGTTAGAATGTCATTGTATTTATTGTTTAATACTTCTACTTTCTTTTTCATCTCCAAATGATTTAGATTTTTTTCAGCTTTTACTGACACAAGTTTGGATTGTAGATCTAATAATTCAGAATCGCATTCTCTGATTTTTTTATACCAAGTTAGGGTTTTGCTATATATGTAAGCTTTTAATGAGTCCCATATCATTATTCATTATTTTATTTATCTCTGTGGTGTAATTAATATCTAAGAAGAACTGTAATTCAGATAATAACCAGGGTTTGAACTCTTTAATTTTAGTTATATATGCTGGAATTCTGGAGTTAAAGATTAATGGTTTGCATCCATTTTGAAGTTTTAGTATCAATTAATTGTGGTCTGAAAAGGGGCAGGGAGTGATTGAGAAATTAATGATTTTAGAGTGGAAGTCATGGGCAGAAAATATTTTAACTATTCTAGTTTGGGTAGCAAATCTGTGATCTTGATGGGAAAACAACAAAGATTTATCTTCTTTAAATTTAAAAGTATCTACAATATGAAATGATTCTACCCACTTGTTTAAAGCTTTTGATACAGCAGATGTATGCAGCGGTCTTTTATTTGTAGTTTCAGAAATATCAAATATACAATTAAAATCTCCTCTTAATATTAAGTTGCCTTTATAATTATTGGAAATGAAATCCAAGCGTTTTTAACAGTTCCTGTTCCAATGCCTGGGAACCAGTATAGATTGGCTAGGGTCCATATTCTATTATGTTTAACTATTACTAATGCCATAAGGCCTTCTTTATCTTCATACTTATGATTTCTGGGTTAATCACATTTGTTTTCCATAAAATTGTTACCCCTTTTGTCTTTGTCTTATAAGTGGATTGCACCAATATCATATATTCCTTAGGATTCCATTTCTACTTGTCATTTGTTTTGAAATGAGTTTCTTGAAGGTAGACAATTTCTGCTTTGTTCAGTTTTAAATATTTCAGTAGATTTGATCTCTTGCT
This sequence comes from Protopterus annectens, assembly GCF_019279795.1. Lineage (NCBI taxonomy): Eukaryota > Metazoa > Chordata > Ceratodontiformes > Protopteridae > Protopterus > Protopterus annectens. The sequence continues at coordinate 665,345,821 of NC_056751.1, read as the reverse complement.
AGGATTGTTTAAACCACTGGTATTTAAAGATAATAAATTTAAATCCATCTTAGGTTATTTAGACTATGTATTTTTTGTTTTATTGTTACTATTAAACATTTTCCTCTGATAACTATAAAGTATATGTTTAAGCTTTTAAAGGAAATTATCAGTTTTATACTTTAATTGTTTACCAATAAAGTAATGTTTTGGTCAGGCACACTAAAGATGTTTTTGTGAAATAACAAATTTAAATGAATAAATGTTAACAAAACTAAGATCCGCACTAGCCATGGAATGAAAATCATTGCTAATCTGATGGATAAACCTAAGTCCATTAATTTATCACTCATACCTTGACAATCCAGAATATCTGAGCTCTATAAATTGAATTATCATATGAAGAATATTTGTAATAGGAATACGCAGTATTTATATTGTTTTGAACAGATATAGTACTATTGTAGATTAGACAGAATTCTAATACAATATAAATGTGTACTTATTGTATAAGCAATTAATATTTACATGAAAGATAGATGACAAGCAATTCAATCATAGTAAAGTAGGATGTATCATATATAAAACATCAGTAAAAGATTATAGCACACAGTCAGTTAACATATTCACCCTTACTGATGAAGTCTTTCAAAACTTATTACTTAATATAAATAGATGCTAATATTTATACCTAATGTTTATAATACAATGTATTTTACTGGATATAACAGAAGTTATATTTCATTGTTTGCCAGCATTTAAGTAATCACTTTGTTGCTAACTTACTTAAAGCAGTTTGTTTTATGTGAACATTGAAAGTTAGTGCATTTTAATTATCAGTGCATCCATCTTCCCCCCATTTTCTACATATCAAGATTTTCATAGCTGTCATTTTTATTATAAAATGAGTGAAATTATAGGTTAAAAACAACAAATTCACTTATTGTGATTAATGATTACAAGTTCTCTTTCCATATTCATAAATTGCCATTTTATGGCATATACTGAAAGTTTTTAAATTTAAATGGCAACATTCTATTTTGTGTAATAAGCAAAGGTTAAACTGAGTGATTATTGTCAATTTAATACTATTTGTTCAGAATGTGATTGTTACAGTCTGTGACATTCCTAGTTCAGGCTTCTATTGTTTTCCTTGAGCAACTTTATCAGTTTGAAGTCATGTATAAAACATTAGTTACCTTGGTAACAGCTTAAGTATTATGTATGGTCAAGATGGGTTACAAAACCACAATTCAAGTTAAAGCAACTATATGACTTGTTATGCACATTTACTTATATGAGGAAATCATGTTTCCCCTTGATGTTCAGTGTAGTGTATGTCATTTATGACAAGTTAAAACAGTAGTGTTATTATACACAAGCCCATGTTATTAAACTGAGTGTCTATTGTCAATTTAATACTATTTGTTCAGAATATGATTGTTACATTCTGTGACATATCAAGTTCAGGCTTCTATTGTTTCTCTTGAGCAACTTTGTCAGTTTGATGTCATGTATAAAACATTAGTTACCTTGGTAACCACTTAAGTATTATATATGGTCAACATGAGTTACAAAAACTACAATTCAAGTTAAAGCAATTACATGACTTGTTATGCATATTTACTTATATAAGAAGATCATCATGCTTCCACTTGATGTTCAGTGTAGTGTATGTCATTTATGACAAGTTAAGACAATAGTGTTATTATACACAAGCCCGTGTTATTAAATCATGTGTTTAATATCTAAATTAAGCAGACTGTTTCATCTTATATGAGGAGTATATATTTTATGTCTAATTTTACTAAAATCATACATTACATAACTATTGTGTTTTTTTTTTGGCTGTTGCTTAGTAATTTGAGAGACCACAAGCTGTAATGCTTATTCTTATTATTAGCCTCTTCTAAGCATGTTTATACAGTCCATAGACTTTAAATTATGAGACCCTTCTAGTTTCTTATTTGTTAGAAGTACATTTCCATCCTTACATACACACATATCAATACTTCAGGCATGGGCAACAATGCCCATCCAGTTTTGCCAGAATACCATTCACTAGTTCATATGGTGTGTTTCCAGCCTGTTCTTAAAATATCCACGCCAATATTTCTCCTGTTCCAATCTACCAGCCTGTTCCATGCAGTGGACACCCTGCCAGTGAACCACTCAACACACCTTCCATTCCCACAGATATTTCCATGAAGGAAATCTAATGACTCTCTAGCACTTCCTGGCAACCCGAAACACCTCTAGAATCAGCTGTCCCCATATGCCCAACACATCCGAGCAAGCTCACCTCCCAGACCACTGCAAAGGGTACTGCACAAGACCAAGTGCTCTTAGCCTTTCACAATAACTCAGACTTCCACTCTTATGTAAGTCCATAATGTGTTTGAAGCAAAATACATTTTAAATGTAAAACTGCACTTTTTTTTTTATCAAGAATCAACTTAATGAGGTAAATGAAGTGTTGGGAGACCATCAGTATGTGTACATGGGGTTTAAAACAGCCCTTTGATTATATATATTTTTTTTAAATCAAAAACATTGCAGAGAATCATCTTGGATGCTTCTCAGAGCTGTTAAGCATTGTCGTCACTTGTCTCCGTTACCATAGCAAACTAGGAGCATCTGTTTCTGTTAGTGTGCCTGTGTACTGCATACCAGAGGCTCGCAATGCACCTGAAGCAAAGCTTCACTTCACTGTAACTTCAAGCCTAAATTCCCTCCCTTTCAGCGAGGCAGCATCCAGGAAAAGAACGGAGAGCAAACAGATAAAAAAAAAAAAAACTCCCAACAAACCGCCACAACAAGAGATAACACATTCTTCCAACCTTCCCACCTGTCACTCAGCAGATGTATAAACAAACTATTCTCTGCCAAAATGTCCCAAATCACAGTTTTATCCACCCCCTTCCCTTGGATCCAGGCTAAAACACCAAATGTCTCTTCCTAATACACAAGCATCAGTAAATCTCGATCACAAGCCGCAACCTACAGCTTCCCGGAGATGCAAATGGCAATATACAACAGCTGCCAGACACAGCTGCATCCACACACACCATCGCAGGCTTAATCAAATAGCACTCGAAGCTATGATACCTGCCATAATTGATATTAACTATGTTTAGACAGAAGAATAATGACATTTGTACTAGCTGCCAGACACAGCTGCATCCACGCACACCATATCAGGATTTATCAAACAGCACTCGTAGCAGTGATACCTGCCATAATTGATATTAACTATATTTAGACAGAATAATGATGACATTTGTACTAAGAGCTTGCTACTATTATTTAACCAGGATATACATGCCATTTCTAAATCATACTTTAACTGAAGAAGGCATTAGTCTCCATGACAGCATTTTTTTTCAAAGCACTCTACTGTTACTGCTATTATATATGATGTTAATTTGTTACATTTGAGTCTGAACTCTGATGAATGGTACCTTGTTAAATTAGTTAATTAATTACTTAAATTATTATAAGTGAAAACAATGAAAAATTAACACGATAAGTATTCTTTGAGTTCAAGTAGGGGAATAGAAACTTCTGTGTTTGTATTATATGTTGCTATGTTTGGCTTATATATAATGTAAATAGTAACCCATCATGACCTACCTGTGCTTGTGAAGAATTATTGGACTTTTTGAACATTCTGAATAAATCATTACTGTTTCTCAGTTGTTTAAGAAACCCTCCTTTTTTTAAATAAAAACAGATGACAAGTGATGTAGCATATCAGTTGATACTTTGAGAGATGTAGTTGTAAGAGTTATTTTTTTGGGACAACTATCTTGGAATCAGTTTTTTTTTGTTTCTTCTTTCTAGCAGCAGTCCAAGGATTCGTTTATTTTTTTAAGAATAGAGGCCATCCATTCCATTTCTTCTGGGATAGACACTATGTTGTTGTTTTTGATGAATATAGCAGCTTCTTCTAAGTCATTAAAGGTTCTCATCTCATTGGCAAAAAGTATTTTTATCTTGGCTGGAAAGGCCAGCTGGGCTTTAATGTTGCTCTGTTTCAACAGTTTTATTATTTGCCAGACTCTTTTCCTTTGTTCTAGTATTCTGGATGAATAATCATTGTCAAACCTTATCAGGCTTTAATTGTATTTTAAGGGTGATTGTCTCCAAGCAAATTTTAATATTAGTTCCTTGCCTAGAAATGAAAGAAATTTTATAACTATGGATCTAGGTGGAGTATTTGTTGAGTTAGTAGCAGGTTTCCTCAATGGTCTATGCGCCCTTTCAATTCCAAACGAAAGTCCCTCTTTCAAGTCTAAAAAATTCAGGAATCCAGGTTGTTAAGAATGAAATAATGTCTTCACCTTCAGTGTTTTCAGGCAGACAAAAGATCCTTATGTTGTTTCTCCTTTCCCTGTTTTCTAAGTCATCTATTCTGTTAAGCAGCCATGTATTCTATTTAAGCAAAAATTCTTTTTGGAATTCTTCCTCTTTGAGTCTCCCTTCAATGTCATTTAGAGAAGTCTCTATATTTGTTATTTTTGTATGGTGTTGCTGTAATAGTTCCTTAAGAGTATCAGTCTGTTTTTGAGAATTTAATCTGAGATTTTCTAAGGCATTTTTAAAGCCATCCATCTTCAAAGATAGTTCCTGTAAGGCAGATGTCATCAATTGCAGGTCTTTTTTCAAAGCAGCATCTGGATGAGAATTCCTTGAGTTGTTCATATTCAGTGACTCAATATTTCTCCAAGTTACTTGACAGGAAATTTTTTTGTATATCTCCACCAAAATTGATATTTATGTAGTTTAGTAATTTATCTATAGATTTCTGATGTTTTAAACTTGAAAATAATAAAATGTTCCTATATTATTATACTAGTTTATGGACCTCTCAAAATTCAGTGCTCTTAGTTGGCCATCTAGCTATAAGGGGCTTATTTGACTGATTTTTTGCTCAATTTTTATGTATTGCTATGGTGACAGTGATTTAGCAACAATTCTTGCAACTAGGATTGTGTCTGTGTGATTTGTTTTCATTTATATAAATGTATGATTACTTATATTGTAAGTGATGGTTTAATATAGATGTGTCTTGTTTTAAAAAAAAAAGGAATATGTAATATTGCTTAGGTTCTATGATATATAGCAATACATGTGAAGTACAATGTTTGTTATGTTAATATGGTTTGATTACTTTTATATGAATGTAAATGTGTTCATGTCACAAGTGATAATTCACTAAAGATGTTTGAAACTAAAAAGAAAAAAAAGAATCCTCCTGAGAGTACTATCCAAGAACTGTGAAGTTACAGATATCAGTAGAGAAATTAAGCCACAATATATTCACACAGAAGTGACAGTGTAAGGAGGAAAGCCCTCAATGAACCAGATATGACCGTAGAAAAGCTTTTATACTTTAATAAGGCCTTCAGCGTTTTAGATGTTTAGGCAAAGGAGGTGGAGGAATATTTATTTATTTACTTATCTAGCATCTGTTAATGGGGTAAGTGAACTGGCTTGAGCATCCTTTACAGCGGTAACTCAGGCTACTAGAGATTTACAAATAATGACAGCTGCTTTTACAAAAAAAAAAAAATTACATCAAGAGAAATGCAAATTCACTAAGCAAAATGAACATTAAGAGAACTTGAAGGCATATAGAAAAGCATATGATGATGATGTAACAGTGTATGACAGTAAGTGTAACAATACACAACATCCTGACAATGAATCTTCTACTAATATATATCACATCTAACCAAGCAATCAAGGGTAATCGCTTATCCGAAACAGCTCTGCAATGAATGCATAATAGATATGACGAGAAAGAGACTGTCACAGACTGGGTTTATGTCAAATGATCAAGTTTTTGGATATTTGAAAACTCAAATGAAATAAAACAAAAATATATGTTTTTTCAGGGCAGCAAGTCCCCCTGCACCCGTCACATCCCCTGCAAATTATATATACCGACTCTGAAATCAAACTACATGGGGAAAATGATAAATTTCCCAATCCCCACTGTACCGTGATCTCCATACAAATGCTTTGAGTTTTATGAAAGTTGAACATATGGTTTTGACTATATGATGCTTGAGTTTTGAAAACTCTATCATCTGACATAAACCCCACATACTTTGTGATAAGAAATTAACTGCATTTGGATTCAGAAAAACCTGTGAAAATAATACTTTATTTTTTAACTTTTTGTTACTAAACCAACATTAACTCTGTTCAGATAACAGAATAATATTGCTCTATCACATCAAAACATCTGGAGTGAGAAATCAATAAATTAATGGTATAAATAATTTAAGGCTTTATATTTCATGATTTGCAATCTTGAGCTTAAGCAATAAAGAATGTAGAATAGGAAGTAAGGACTATTAATTGTTCTGGTCGACTATTAAGAAAACATTCAGCAAGACAATACTCTGAAAGTATGCTGAGAATTCTTAGATCTTTGTCGCTTGCTAGCTGTCAATGGGAGGGGCGTATAGGTAAAACAATGGAAAGGTTTTATAAGGAGGACTGTGGTAGGTAGGCTTCACATGTTAGAGGATAAATACTAAAATTAGATATTAACATTTTTCACTACTACTTTTTTGCATGTACTATAATTATTTGCAACCACGTTTTTCTCCTCTGCGAAGCTGTTTTTACCCAATCCGGTGCTTTTTTTGATGTCTTGTGACCTGCCTACCTTATCTTCTTGCCTTACTTATTCCCAAAATGAAGCTGGACTGAAAGGAGACAAAACTCTGGAAAAGAAAAAGAAGATTTCTGCACATTCATATTCACTAAATGTGTTGCTTAAAACATGCATCTGTGTGAAATAATATGCTTTTCATAAAAGTATGCCTAGGAGCGGATTTGGGGTTTGAGACAAACGATGTGACAACATAAAGCATAATGAACTGATGTTTTGCTGCTCACACTTTGAATATCAATGATATATCTTAATATAACAACAGCAAATGGGAGCTAATGTTTTATTATATTATAAAGATTTCACAGTGATTATGAGCCATCATAATAAAAGGCACTTTGAATTTCATTATGTGTTTATTATTCTTTACAGAGAAATATAAACATAGTCTATAATAAATGCATTAAGAAACATGCCTAGTAAAATTTTATTAAAATGCTTTCTCTTGATGCATGCACCAGGGGATCTTTTACAATGAAAAACATTTTGAACTAGGAATTAAAAGGCTGACTCTTTGCAGATATAAACTGGAATGGGTAGAGCTGTAAAATCAGAACTCAAATTCTTCTTTCTGTCTGCTTAGAAAATTTGCCTTAGGAAGTTCTAAGTACTCTGAAATGCTCAGGGTGTGGTGTTTTCAGGTGAGCCTCTGCAGGTCTGAATGCTCAAGATGTGGTGTTTTCATGTGGATCTCTGTAGGTCTGGAAGATCAAGGTGTGGTGTTTTCATGTGGGCCTCTACAGGTCTGAATGCTCAAGGTGTCATGTTTTCACGTGGGCCTCTGCAGGTCTGAATGCTCAAGGTGCAGTGTTTTCATGTGGGCCTCTGCTGGTCTGAATTAACTTTATTTAATGCTGGTACAACTCAGTCACCATGTGCAAACTTACTAGAAAGAAACCAAAATGGATTGATACATTTATTTCTTTTACAATTTAATTAATGTTTTTATTGTAGTGACTTTGTGCAACATGCAATATAAAAGCAGTCTGGAAGAATGTATTATACATTTCAAAACTCTGGTTTATTTACAGGGACAAAATAGAATATGCTTCTCTTCCAACAAGGGAACAGCATAAATCAGGATACATATATCAATTCTTTGTTCAAGTATTAAATATAGAAACTTTCACAGTTCAGATTACTGATTTCTGACACAGTCTGATGGTTTTTTTTTTTTTTTTTTTTACAAAACATATTAGCATTGCCGCCTCACAGCAAGAGGTTCTCCGGTTCGATCCTCAGCTGTGGTGCCTTCTGTGCGGGGTCTGCATGTCCTCCCTGTGGTTGTGTGGGTTTTCTCCGGGTGCTCCGGTTTCCTCCCACATCCCAAAGACATGCTGTAGGTGGATTGGATACTCTAAACTGGCCCTAGGCTCGAGTGCGTGCGTGTGTGTGCCTTCCATAGAAGGTTGGGCACCAGGCTGGCAAATTGACATGTGGTGCAGCGGTTAGCATTGCCTCCTCGCACCAAGAGGTTCTCCGGTTCGATCCTCGGCTGGGGTGCCTTCTATGCGGAGTCTGCATGTCCTCCCTGTGGTTGCATGGGTATTTGTGTGTGTGTGTGTGTGTGTGTGTGTGTGTGTGTGTGTGTGTGTACACCTTCCATGGAAGGTCGGGCGCCAGGCTGGCAACTTGACACCGTAAAACTTCACTGCCAATCATGAGCGGACAGGTGATCCACTGTGGCGACCCCTAACCAGGAAAAGCTGAAAGAAGAAGAAGAAGAAAATTTCAGTACTTAGGTACAGTTCATTCTGGGCCTGACAGATCTCATCAGAAAGTCTTACACAGTTAATTCGCTTTCCTCATACAAGAGAACAGTTTCTCAGGCACAGGATATTAATCTCTCTCCAACATAGCTTGAAGAAATATTTTCTAGTTAACAAGGTTCCTTCTCATTCCCTGGAGATCCTTCTAACCTTCTCCTCTGCCATATTTCAGAAGCACTATTTTTGACTGAGAATTCACCATTCTCGGCCCTGGTTTCCTTAGAGCTTTTCCTAATTGCTTGGGTAAAAAGTGAGTGCTTTCCCTCACAGACTTGCCCTGTCTCAAAGGTAACTCTGGTTTTAATGTAAAACCCCTCTGTATGCACTGTAGGTGCAGCTACTCTGTTACATGCCCCTCTCATTCTAGAACCACTTATTCTAGCTTCAGACAATGGGGTTTAGGATCAAAACAGCCTAACTTATTTCATCTGGCTGAATCTAGATGATGACAAATACTAAAATTATAGGGTTACGGGGAGAACACCTATCAGGAAAGTTAGGGGTGCCACCCTTTTGCCTATACAACCACTGAAGAATGGAGTGGTCTGTAATTAATGTAAATTCTCTGCTCAGAAGATAATATTTTAATGTATTATGATCCATTTTGACTGCTAGATTTTCTCTTTCAATGACTGAGTAATGGCAAATGAGATGTTTATCTTCTTCAAATTTTGTGACATAATTGCCACAATGCCTTTCAGAGGAATCAGTAAAACAAAAAATTGTTTAAAGAAGTCTATTAATATCTGCCCTGAGCACAACCTGTCCTTTAATTGTGTTAAGTACTTGTTTCATGGCATTTAGCAGGGTCCTCTTCTTGGTTAGGTTGGTCAAGGGACAGGCAGGAGAGGCCACTTATGTGACAAACTTGCAATACTTGCTTGCCAAGCTCAGGCAAGCCTTAATCTATTTTTCTTTTCTTTCTTTCTTTTTTTTTTAGTGGGTCTGGGCTAGTTCTGTACTATGCATACTTTTTCAGCCTGTGACTTTACTATTCCCCTGCCAATTACAGTTTACCTTCACAATGCAGAGGTGCACATCTGTGACTGCAGATGTGCGAAAGGCTGTTTTCAAGGGTTCGTATTAGCGAACCAAAAGATGCCGAAGACACAAAAGAGCGAATGCCAGTGTGCATTCGCACTTTTTGTGAGTCTGGCATTCTGAGTGGAGATCGCACTACAATGGGGATCGGGACATGTACCCCCTCCTTTACTATAGTGTGTCCTCGGAGTTAGTATATATAATTAGCGTGGTGTTGGGGGTGCAGGGGGGTTTGGTCCCATGCACAACTTGTTTTTAATGGCATCGGATGTTGAGATAAGTTTGAAAAAATGTCAACAATTTGATGTCGAATTGTTGACAATTTTTTGATTAATTCCTGTGATCATTTGCTAATGTAAATTTCGACAATGTTTTTCAAGTAAGTCATTACTCGCACAAAACAGTTTTGAAATTGTGAAGGTAAACCACCAATTACATAGCCCAAATAGTGAAGTTCTGACATATCTATCTTGCATTTAGCTGAATTTGCTGTTATAGCTATAATGAGTCCAAAATATTCTGCACCTTAAGGGGATGACTTTCCTAGTTCTCAGAAAAAAATTGCCACATCATATATATAGGCTGCCTTACATTCTGCATGAGGTCTTAGGGCTCTTTCCATGAGCCTTTACAACATTGCTAAAACTCCAAGGAGACTAGCTTATCTGGCATGGGAAACACCATTTTCTCCTTTATTTCTGGGACATGTGGGGCTTGCCAGTAGCCTTTAATTAGGTCCAAAGTAAAGAAACACCTAGTTGTATTTAACCTTTTCACAGATACATTCAGTTGAGGTATAGGACAGGAGTCAATTTTGGAGACTCTGTTTAGTTTTGTGAAAACATTACAAAATCGGATATGGCCATCAGGGTGGAAGACCAATACAGTTATTCCACTCAGTCTGGAATTCTTTTTTAATCCAAACTTTGAGATTTTTCTGAATCTCTTCCTTTAAGCTAAGCACTGGGGTTCTGGCACATGGTACAGTTATAGAATTACCTTTTCACTGGGCATAGTTTTGGTTTGTGCTGGATTAAATTGGTACTAAAAGGCAACTCTGAAATTGTATACAGATTCCTGAATACAAACTTCTTAATATCTTGCTTTTGGGACACCGTTAGTGTCTTAGCTATCTTGATTTCATGACGTATTGGGAGGACCTTAATTTTTTTCTGTAAACATCATTACAGATACATCAACTTCTTTCTAAGACCATCAGAAAATTTATATGGTATTTCTGTTCTAGTTTGCTTTCTCCAGGTTATCTCACCTTATAATTTTATTTCATTTATCTTTTCTACAGCATACAAATGTTATTACCACTTTGAAAGGAACTTATTCTTGGCATTGGACACCAACACAAGTAATTTATTTCTTGTTTTGAACTCTTAAGCCACGCTTGTCCATTATATTTATTTATTTATTTGACATTTGTTAACCGGGTTGGTCCAGCTGAGCAGAAAAGCCCATTTTCAGTGGAGACCCAAGGAGAAAAGCTCCAGAACAAATACGAAGTATAGAAAACAAACAATAAAAATATGAATTTACAATTGAGCAGTTATACATAATGAAACAGAGTTATATAATATATAATATGAGACATGAAACATACTATTCTATGTAACATCTACCTAGGCAGTAGTATTTACTTATTTTTTTTTTTTTATGGAGATGTTGAGGAAAGAAAGGAATGGCAAAGGAGGGGTTAGTATAATGGAGAGTGGTAAGAGAGCAAGTCAGTAGTATATTTGTATTACATGGGCATGAGACAGCTGAAAGTTAAATAGGTAAGAATAGTCAGAGAGACGTAATGTGAAGTATATTGTTAGTAGAGAGGATGTAGCAGAGATCAGGTGGGGGTCATGGCAAGAACAAGTTCTACAACCAAGTAGAAATTATGTTAGTTGTTTTTTTAAGTGCTGGGGGTGGGGGGTGTTTCTTATGCATGAGGAAAATGTATTTCCGGCCCGGGCTATAGTATGTCTGTAGAGGAGTCGACCTATGTTTTTGTTAGGTTTGTGGATGGTAAGGAGGTGTTGATTTGATGTACAAAGGGAGCGATTGGGAGTTTAATAGGTGACGAGGGAGGAGAGGGAAGGGCAGGCTGTGGGTTTATGTAGAATGAAGTATAGGATTCGGAACTGAGTAAATTGAAGTTGTTGGGTGAATTCTAGCCATTGGAGTCTGTTGAGAGAAAGACAGTGGTGTGTGTGATGTGGTGAATTGGTGACACATTGAGGTAGTTTGTTCTAGCGTAGACAGAAGTGTGAATTGGAGATTAGTAAAGACTGGAGCTGCATAAAGAAGGGAGAGAAGGAGAAGTGCTTGAGCAAGAGAGAGCTTAGTGTCAGAGGTGAGGAATTTTCTATATGGTTTCTATTTGTTCTTTGTTGTATTTCCATTGCCCCTTCCATGTGGTCTTTTATTACAGGCAGTATTTTTCTGGGCCTGTACGGTAGGTTTGTCAAATGCTCTATCAGACTTTTAAAGTGGGTATTACCCTCATCCTTAGTCTCCTTCACTATATCTAGCAAGCTGTAAGAATGTTTACCTCATAACATTTCAAATAAAGTGAATCTAATTGAGGCTTGAGGTATCTCTCTCATGACAAAGACTAGTTATGGGAAGAATCAGTCTCATATTTTCTATCCTCTTTTTTTGTTATCTTTAACACAGACTTTTAGTTTTTTTATTAAAACATTAAAGTATCCCATTTGTTAATATAGGGTATATAGTGTCCATTCGTTGCTTTACCTTAAAGAAATGAAGTTCATGAATACTGCAGACAAGAATGGGGTTCCTTGGTCTGTAACAATTTCTCAGTGAAATCCTGGTATAAAAAGTAGTACTTGTGCTTTACCTATAGACTTGGCATTAACTTTTTGTAAAGGTATCGCCTCAGGGATTTTTGTTACATAATCAGGTATTAATATTACCAGTATATACTGGTGCTTTATACTCATTTTCACCAGTGTGCCTTCAGTGCCCACTGCTGTTCACTCAAATGGAATTTCTGCTGTAAGCAACAATATCAAAGGGATTCTAAACCCTAGCTTAAGCGCTATCTTTTGACATTCTGGTTACATTGTGCAAAAAAGCAGACCAGTATAATCTGGCTAAAGTTCTGGATTTTGTCTCATCTATTTCTAGATTACCACCCAAAATTTTGGTATGTGCCAGCTTTGTTTTTAATATTCTTTAAAGCTTCGGCACTAATAGCTGGTTTATGCGTTCTGTTTTTAGTCACCCTATAGTACAAGTTATTTTATATTTCTAATACGGATATGAAGGTGGGACTGTGTTCATTTGTTCATACCTTCATAGGTTCATAGGTGTATACTGGGTGTTTATAAGCCTAGCTGTGTGACCTAAATGTGCCCCACAAGTTATATGTTTTAGACGTATATATAGGGGTGATTGTTGGGTATGACATGATTTACTGACTGCCCCTGTCCATGATAAACTTAGGCACCTGATCAAGGGTGAATTTTTGATTTCCCATCCAATGGTCAAAGTTTGCTTAAATAGGGTTAGGGAGGGACTTTGTTTCACATGGATGAGGAGCCTCTTTCAAAGAAAGGAAATTGCTTTCTGGCACACTCTTGTACTCCTTTTCCAAATCAGTTCAGCACTTACACAAAACAATCTCATTCTAGTCCATGAGTTTTCAGCAAAAATTATTTCACAGGTAATTTATTTTCTCTAAAGGAAAATAGCTTCTCAAGCATGAATAATAATCCCTCTAACATAGTTTGTAGAAATACCTTGCAGTTAGCATAGTTACTTCTCACACCCTGGAGACTCATTTTAACCCATTCCTCAGGAGTTATCACTTTCAAGCAGCATTAATCATTTTGTACTCTGACTCTATTTACCTCTACTTTGGATTCCACAGAGCCCTCCCTGCTTTCCTGGGGAAAATCCTGCACTTCCCCTCACAGACCTGATTTCTCTTAAAGGTTGATTCAGCTTTAGTGTAGCCTCTCTGTAGGCGCTCCCCAGTGCAGCCACTATGCTACAGTGTTTCTTTTTTATTTACTTTTAGTAACCAGCAATGTCCAGCTAGGTAGTACCTATTTCAGTGGAACTGTGGGGAGAAAAGCATCAGGAACAATCATTAAATAGATAAAAAAAAAAAAATCAGATTCAGTTATTAGTTAGTAGTCAAACATGATCCAGTGTGCAATAAAAAAATAAGAATAACTAAAAAAAGAATAAGAAATGAACTATAGATAAAAAGTAAGAGAGAGATTAGCCATGCTTCCTCATCACCGCCACTGGTATTACAAATATGTGACACTAACACGTGGATGTCACTGACGTGGTAAATAAGTACATAATACAAGGCATGTGACCTCTGACTTGTGCCTGAAAGTTATGATGAGTTTAGTGTAAGGGTACAATATCAAGACCTCCTTACATTTAGTTGATACAGTTCATTGAGATGTTAAGATTATATGGAAAACATAAAACCTTGCTTTCGTCTCCGACCATTTTCTAATATGTGACTATGTAAATCTGTTTCAGACAGTTAAAGAAGATAGTCAGACACCCTTCATAAGGGATGCCAGCAGAAACCTGCTCACTAGTCCACAGGACAGCAAAGGCAGATGGAAGGTGTACTTCCAGCAACTTCTGAATGAACAAAACCCCTCAGAAGCTGCACTGCCCCAGACACAGCCTATGGTGAGAGAAGAAGAGGAACCCACCCTAGAAGAAGTAAGACTAGCACTTAGGAAAATTAAGTCAGGGGAAGCAGCAGGCTCAGATGAGGTCACAGCATATATGATAAAGATGCTGGGTGAGATAGAGGAGAAATGGCTTCTGAGGGTACTCATAGCAGTGTAGACAGAAAGGCATATTGCAGATGAATGGAGAATAAGCATACTTGTGCCAGTGTACCAGAACAAAGAGGACATCCACAACTGTGGGCAGTACAGGGGTATCAAACTCTTGTCACATTGCATGAAAGTTCTGGAGAGGGTGATTGATAAACAGATACGCAGAGCAGTAGAAAGTAAGATGGCAGATGAGCAGTTCAGATTCAGATCAGGATGCAGAACTACTGACCCAATGTTTTACTGAGACAGGTAGTTTAGAAGAAGCTAGAGATGAGGAAAGAGTCCAACTGGACATTCCTATACTTAGAGAAAGCCTATGACAAGGTCCCAAGAAAACTGATTGGGCAGTACTGCACTGGTTTGAAGTCCCAGAAACATTGGTAGAATTAATGTAGGCTATGTACTAGGATCCAATTACTCAAGTATGAACAATGTTCGGTCTCACAGAGGGGTTCCCAATGGGAGTGGATGTACACCAGGGTTCAGCTCTGAGTCCACTGCTGTTCAAACAGGTGATGGACTACATTAGCAAACAGGTCAGAGGGAACAGATCAACAAAGTTGCTGCATGCAGACGATGTGACATTACAGGCAGACTCTGAGCAAGAACTTCAGCAAAGGACAGGGGAATAGAATGCAAAACTGAAGGCACATGGGATGAAACTAAGTACAGATAAGACCGTGGTAATTGCAGCAAACTGGGGAAATCAGAAGAAGCTGAGAATTGATGTAGTAGGGAAGAACGTGGAACAAGTTATTAGCTTCAAGTATCTGGGAGGGGTGGTTAACGAGAACGATGGTCTGAATGGAGGTCAATGCTAGAATCAGATGGGCTGCAGAGAAAATGGCGTAGAGTGTCAGGTGTAGTGTATGACAGAAGAATGCCAAAGAAGCTGAAAAGTAAGGTGTAGAAAACAGAGGTGTGACCAGCACTGCTGTATGGTACTGAAACCTGAACACAGTGAAGGCAGAGCAGATGAGAAAGCTAGAGGTGACGGAGATGAAGTGTTTGAAAAGGGTGGTAGGATGCACACTATGGGACAGAAGAAGAAATTATGGCATAAGAGCAGAAGCCAAAGTAGTTCCAACTGCAGAAAAGATCAAAGAGAGCAGATTACGGTGGTTTGGTCATATGCGCAGAAAAGCGGAAGACAATCTGGTGAAGAAGATTTGGGACAGACAAGAAGAAGGTAAGAGGAAACAAGGGCATCCAGCAAAGAGGCAGCTGGATTGTGTGAAAGAAGATCTGCGACAGTAGGGTGTTAAGAAAAAAAATCAACAATATGACGCTTCCCTGAGATGCCTTGTGTTCCTGTCTAACCCTGAGTATGAGTTAGAGTAAGTCTGAGGGTGATATGGAGAGCCAGGTAGACCTAACAGATGAGTACAGGCACTGTATCAGCTAATGGTCAGTTGTAGGGTGCAGGATATAGCAAACACATATTCTTTAATGTGCTTCTTAATGCATGATTACATTGAATAAAGCTTTAATTTTGTTTACCAATAATGTCCTGGTCATACCTACAAAGGGTCCTTGGACCAGTGCAGTTACCCCAGCTATCAAATGTAAAATAAATAAATAAGTAAATAAATAAATAAAGTAAGTAAGTAAATATTATTTTGTTACAGAAAATACAATTACAAAATAAATAACTACAGGTATACAACAGAAACAGATACTGCATGCACTGAACATTAGAAAGAAGAATGAAACAATCAATATGTGAAAATGTGAATCTATTCTTTTTCTTCTTCTTCTTCTTCTTATTATTATTATTAATGAGATAACCAGCATGTGGGTAATAAAAAGAAAACCAAACAATTCTAATTCGACTGTTGTCTGCAAACAGAGTAGTTTCACATTGAAATGCCTTAGTTAGTGTGCAGATAGCATTTCAATGAGTCTTTGAATGCATACTTGTAAGAAATTAGCCAGAGTGCAGGAAGAAGTCTGTTCCAGAGGTTTTCCAGATTGCCAAAGAAAGATGAATTACCAAGTCTGTTTTTGGGTTTAAGTATATATGTGAGTAATCAAAAAATAATGATGTAGTTTATGTTGTTTCAATATTGAAGCAAGTGAGGGGCAGATGGGCTACTGTAGTAGTTTATTGGTGAATTCTAGTTGAATTAGGGACAGATGTTGCCTGAATTTAATCCATTGCACATTGCAAGGCAAGGAGCAGTTGTGGGTTCTAGAGCTGTGTTTCACTTGCTGCAAATCTAGGAATCATATTTTAATATTGCTCTACTTTGTGAAGAAGGGAATATTGAAAGCTGGTAATTATATATTCAGAATAGAGAAGGGATAAAATGAAATGCATTGATGCAGTAAAGCTATGTGATGCCATCTTAGTTATTGATTTGTTTGGGTTAGTACAGCGTTTATATGCTTTCTGAACTTGAGCTGATTATAAACAGTTAGTCCAAGTAATTTGGTATAAGTAACTACTTCAGTCTAATCACAGAATGATCAAAACTCATATGAAGGGAATTTGCCTTTAGAGACAATAGGATCGCCACTCTCTTGAGATTCATGGAGCCAAAGCATGGCTTTATTTTATTAGTAATGAAGTACAGTCTAAAGATGCCACCAACTCAAGCATATGGGACTTCAGTTTAATGTCTCATCTGAAGGAAGAATTGGACCTTGTTGATTTTAACCTGAATGAAAACAAACTCCTTGTGAGTGCAGTAAGGGTTTTTTGTATGTCAAGAAAGGAAAAGTTGAAGTTAGAGAGGTAAAAATTAGAAACATCAGTCCTGCTGAGGGGTGTGGCAGTCCTATGTGTATCCTACTTTGGATGAGATGCCTAGTAACTATAAAGCTGTTTTTGGTTTGCCATCCATTCCCAGTTGCAATAATACCAGTTTACCATTTTTTAATGCACCATAGGCAATTTATTCTTCAAGGGCAGCAGACACTGAATTTGTAGATGAAACACTGAAATATAAAGTTGTTTGCCAGCAGCAACCTCTTCGTTAGTTACAGGTCTCTTTAAGGTGGAATTATTCAGATGTCTTTTACTTCTGCAGAGATTGTGCATATTGACTGATATTGGTGGATTGTAATGGCAGAAGTTTGAGAGGCCTTTTATAATGGAAAGGTTCTGAAATGGGCAGTTTTGTCCTTATTGGTTGATGCATTTTGTGTCATTGCTTATTGGAAAAATGTTCAAAACTACAAATTTAAGACACTAACAGGTGGTACTGTATTATGCAAGGAATAAAATTTAATACAATCACAAAGGTGAATCAAAGAACACATGCATGTATGCATGGTCCTAAAGATGTGTGCAAGGGGCCTATGGTTTGAAAACAGCCCAAAGGTAAACTTAATCTGCCACTAGCCGGATGCATTTTCTTTAAATGTGGGTTTCAATGCTGTTTCAATGAATGTGGGTTTCAAGGGCATATAAGTTTGCTGTTAATGCTATGTCTGTTTTCATTGCCAGACTGTATTGAGTTGTTTAGCAAATGTCTATCTGTGTTTGTGCTATAACATTTGAAATAAAAGTTTTAAATTAAATCCAAGTATTTGTAATCACTGTAGAAGTAAAGAAGAAAATAGTATGTCCACTGACAGGTTTAAACAGTGTTTATGGTAATTGGGGAAAAGTAGCCAAGTAATGGGGCACTGGAATGGCCGTGGGGGAGGGGTGGGTGGGTGATCCCTTACCCTGCCTAGGGCTCCAGTTGACCATTATCCAGCTTTGCACTTGGGTTGAGGTTGATATCTCAAACAGAAAAATAAATGATGAGAATTATATAAGTGGTGTTTTCTAACAGTCTGAACATTTAAGGCATGTCTCTGAAGAGATAAATGGTAGTTTAAATCTTCTTTGTGCTTAAATCAAGTTAATTGGGTAATGTAATCCTTGGCATGTGATAAAGCTGCTATTTAAAACTTATTTAACAATGTAGTATTCTGTGGGTTTTGAGACAAAAAAAATTCTCTAAAACATGTAGCAGTGATGATGGACAGGAAAAATGTAAATGGTGAAAATGTTAATGCATTATATGCAATAATCTTATGACACTTTATGTTGTCTATAAACAACCCTCCAGGGATCCTAACTTCAATCACCAGACAAAGGTCAGTGTTTTTCTTTCCTCTTTAAGTATTAATACAATACTAGGTTAATGGTTTGTATTGCACTGGATGATTTTGTGATAAAAATCATGATGGTTTCCTAGTTTAAAGGAAAAATAACCCTTCTTGGAGGAGAACACGTTCCTTACTGTCCAGCGAACTCATGTTGACCCACTGGCAGTAGCAGTCACTTGGAATGCAGGAGGAGGGTCCCGGGTTCAATTCTCAGAGAAGAGACAGTGTTTTTCTTTCCTGTATAGTTATTAATACAATATTACATTAATATTTTCCACTGCATTGGCTGGTTGTGTGATGTCTGGATAATACCCTACAGGACTGCCAGCAATAATTTGACATCCCCCACTATCCTGGGTCAGTAACTGAGGAGCTTCCATCCTCACTAGTGACTCCAATAGGAGACCATCACTTAAACAGGAGTAATATTTCACAATTTCCCCTACAAACACAACAGGAACATGCTCTATAACCTGGGAATGGACTGTATACTTCTGTCCACCCAAAGTATAACTCCTTATTACACTCTTCAGTGCAATGTGTCCCATTTTAAGACATCTGATATACACTTTCTCACACATCCAAGCACTTCTGGGAAAGTCTGACACAGATTTCCATCTGTGCACCTTCCCCCAAATAATATGGTAACACACTGCCACCAATCAGAGAGCCTACATGCCCTTTTAAAGGTTTGTCCAATTATGAAAATTAGATATTAAAACAAATTATAGCAAATGACCTGAAGCAGCAAGGCTTTTGGAATGGCCTGGGAAGTTATCAAATCAGCTTTAAGCACTCTGAAATTACTAAAGAAAACAGTGATTGATCAGCCACAATTTAAGTTAATAG
This sequence comes from Protopterus annectens, assembly GCF_019279795.1. Taxonomy (NCBI): domain Eukaryota; kingdom Metazoa; phylum Chordata; order Ceratodontiformes; family Protopteridae; genus Protopterus; species Protopterus annectens. The sequence continues at coordinate 665,326,550 of NC_056751.1, read as the reverse complement.
AAATATTTAATAATGAGTAAGATGATCAAAAATATAAAACAGTAATGTCCAATAAACATAACTTAATCATCAGGAAAATGAAATCAATACTGAAGGATAGAAATCCAACATTAAAAAAATGTATATGATTAGTAATAATTTTCCTAATTTACTAAAGAACACTGGCCCTGATCTAAACTACATTATTACAAGAGAGCAAAGGCAGGCTTACAGTTCTTGGGGAGTCCATTTGGGTATCCACTGCACAGTACAACTGTGAACAACTGACAACTGCAACTGCAACTGGCAACTATAACTGGCTGTTAACATGACAACAGCTAACAACTGACTTCAACTGTCTTCAGCAGGCTATTTTCACAACTGTTCCAGTTCTAATTTTCAATTCATATTTTGAAAATCAACCAAAGTTCTTTCCTGTCTTTCAGCCTCTGATAGTAACACATAGCAACTGTCAACATTCCGATGACATCATCTGCAGATCAGCTGATTCTGAGACAGTCTGCATTTAGAGTCTTCTTCACAAACACGCACAGTTAGAAATGTAAAGAAACACTGTTCAAGTCTTTAAAACATTCTGTACAAACATTATAAATCAACATGTAAGAATCTATTTACAATATCATAGCTAGTCATGCTGGCATATAATGCACAGGTTAATCTAAAATTATGTACAAAAACTTCAGCCTGACATGCTAGCACAGATGGCAGTGTCTAATTTCTTCACAGGTTTAATAAAATGAAATGAAGACAATCAATTTCAAGTCAGTTGGTGTTCCTATGGATGCAGTATTTTTGTGGCTTACATTTTTTTCTTTATGTCTGTCTCAGTCTCCACATCTTTTAGCTTTGAACACTGCATGCTATGATTGGGTATTATGTGATAGTTTTTGGTAGGCTTTTCAAGTAAAAGGAGTGGCCTGAGTCAGTGCATATAGTATATTCACTTATGGAGCAAGAGTGGCTGTGATGGGCAGGTGGCAGGAGCTGTCCATTTTGTGTAGTGGACATAGAAATGTTTAAAGTCCTAATTAGGAGCCACAAAGTATATGTGGTATCTGGCAAAGCTGGTCGGTGGTGGTCAGTGTTCTTTGTAAAGTGCAGTGCAAGATTACCCTGCATGTGATCTATGAGAATGAAAAAATTGTGAGTACAAGTAAAGGGTATCTAACCTAGTGGCATCCAGAGTTCACAGTAAGACATGTAGTGTACAAGTGGGAGCCACAGGCAACCAAAGTTCACAGTGAGGCATGTAGTATACAAGTAGGAGCCACAAAAGCTGCTTGTTGACTAAGGATGATGCCAAGATATATTCTTAATCAGAGATTTGTGGGGCACAAAACATTAGCAAAAATGCTGATCAATTGGCTGCTTTAAACTGACATGTATGTATTATCCATTTAACCTTACCCTTGTGGCCAGGTCATGCCTGAAATATGTCTGAGATAGACCAGTTCACTTACCTGGTTAACAAATGCAGACATTTAAAACAGTAGATTTCTGAAAGTGCTGACAGGTGATCTTTGTTAGTGCTGTGTACTAGTTAGCTCATGTATCAGTATAGATGCAATAATGTTACACAGATAATTCTGGGAGGGATGACAAGTGATATTCTGGAGTGGTCTCTAATATACATTGCGCAGAATGATATTCTGGGTAAAATGCAGAGTATCATGGCCTGGGTGCTTGACTTCCTGTTTGAGGGTGGTCTCAGTGGATATTAGATATGCTTGAGAATGTTAAAGGTTGTGAAACAAATAGATGAACCATAAGTCACTTCTCATAGCAAATTATAAGGGATGATAGTAGATGATAATCTTAAATTCAACCTGCATGTACAAAATTTGATAAAAACTCATAAAAAATAGGGGTGCTTTACAGAACCAAAAACGTTCTTGCCAACACAACTAAAACTTCACTTGTCACTACTTATCTTCTCCTCACACTTCTTTATGGTGCTCCCAAACTTACTAACCTCCAGGTTTCACAAAAATTAAAACTTGAACAATGCTATAACAAACTTGCTAAATTTGCAGCAAATATTGTTTTCAGAACTCACCTCTGTATAGCACTAAAAAGCCTAAACTGGTTAGAACTACCTCATCAACTAACATACACACCTTCTTATCACCTATAAAATTCTCCAGAATCCATCTGCCTGTCCAGCACTAAATAGCATTCTACACAACTATGTCATCAGTCAGTCATTACAATCCAAAGACCAAAAATGCCTGTCTGTCCACAAACCTATGAAATCTGCTGGGCATTGCCTGTAGTCATATACCAATTTGCAACAGCCTGAGACTCCTTACTTGTATCCATCAGGTCAATACCCTCCCCCATCCTTCAAAACCATCATGAAATACTTCCTAGCCAAAATCTGGCTCTGATCTTGCTCAATACAAGGATAAACTATCTCCCTAAATGTGAACCAGTAACTATTCTTATCTTACATCTCCTTACTCTCCCTTCTTCACTTACTTCTGTCAGTTTATTTTTCTTAGCTTTCTCTCTAAATATACCATAAGCTTACTTTTCTCTTTCACTTCATATTGCAGTTCTTGTTTGTATTATACTAACTTACCTTTACAGAAATTTTAGCCTGTTTATAGAGAAATTAAATCACTGTTATATAACTTGTATCTATTCTTAATCAATGTTTTTTATATTATGTCTAATTTGGTATAATTATTTAAACTGTAGATTATTTGTATTATTTTAAAGATTTTAAAATTGTTGTTCTTAAAATGTTTTGTAACACTGTGGAGCTCTTCTGCCTGGGCCTTCGCTGAAAAATGGGCTCCCACCTAATCGGACTTTCCCAGTATTCAAATGTCAATAATTAATAAATAAATGAGTGATTAAAATGTGGTAGGCCGAGCTTAGCAAATTTGAAGAGCTCAATGGTTATTTGTAAACATCCCGTTGTATAACTGGCATTTAAAAATCTTTCAGGAAGAGGAAATTGCAAGGCCTTAATTAAGTTCCAGATCAGTGTTGTTATCCAGAAGTAGAAGTGTTAAGCCAAGCAGAATGTAGACTTTATGGCAAAAATAACCCAATTTACAAAATGGCTCAGATCAGACAGTTCCTACTGTGTTACACTTTGTGGTGTTACACTGCTTTTGAATCTAAATTAGTGAAGGACACAGCCACAGATACTTTAAGATTTAGAGAAAGATGCGTATATATTTTTGAGAGTGTCAGAAATGCTATATCTGATTTATATAGAGCACCCTGGAAAGGAAACCAAATAACATAAGTCAGAATATAAAGCAAAGTACAAATAGGTGGCAAGCATGTACAGTGGTCTTCCATAGAAATAGGGCACTGTTTAGATGAACTACACATCTTTAAAATGCAGTAAATACATGCTAAAAAGCTTACATTGCATCTCTCTGCATAGACACTCGGACATAGACACACACACACACACACACACACACACACACACACACACACACACACACACACACACACACACACCTCCTTTGCTAACTTGGTTTTAGGATGGTGGGAGAAAGAATTGTTACCACACATTTCTATGTATGACAAGATTTTGATGTACTGCCATTTTGTTGATGATTCATTTTTTTTTTTTATTATTTTAGAAGTTGATTTTGATTTGAATAATTTTATGCTAGAATTGAATAATAGTTGTACTTTCTAGAATTTACAACTGGAAACTTTGGTCTTCTTGTGAATTTTTTGGACATAGATTTAGAGTGGGATGATGCCAAATGTATTTCTAGAATTATCAGAAAAGAAACATTTAGTAATAGCTATGTCCACTTTAAAAGTGGGCATCCTATGTACATTAAAAGGAACATTCCACATGGCAAGTACATTAGAGCCTCCAGAATGGTCAGTGATGACCAAGATTTTTTAAATGAAATAGAATTTATCAAGAAGTTATTCTTGGAAAGAGGTCATAGGTTGGATTTATTTATAATATAGCAGATGAAGTTATTGTTAGAACCAATAAATTTCCACCCATTATCATACATGGTTTCACTAATAAACAGATTACCAATGAAGCAAGAGAGGAATCTTTTATTTCTCATTTTGCTTCACGGTTTTGTTTGGACATGAAGGTGGATTCCATGACCATTAAAATATTGTCAAAACATTTGGAAAATTTTGCTAGGACATGAGGACTTGGCAAAAGTAGTGGGGGATAGACCCCACTTTGTAGAAAAGAAAAATGGAAGCATTAAACAACTGTTATAATTTTCAGGGAAGGAAATTATAATACCTTGTACTAATAAGGTCTTTGGTACTTATAAATGTTTGAACTGCAGGATGTGTAGGTTTATTTTTGAGGGTCCCTTCATAGACATATCACATTGTAATAGAACTACAAAAGTGCCAGGTAGATTTGATTGTTCCTCTACTGGGGTTATGTTGCTTTATGTACGTCATGCACAGCATTTTATGTTGGCATGACTACCAGAAGTCTGGGTACTAGAATTAGGGCACATGTATATGCTATTAATGACACAGGATGAGAATAATGCACTATACAAGCATTCTGTAAAATGTTCCAATTTAAAAAAATGTATTTTTTTCTGTTTTGGACGTGGTACATATGGACCTAAGGGGAGGTGATTTTAAGAATGAAGTTGAAAAGGAAGTTGAGTGGAAGATTCAGTTGGCTGCTCACCTTCCTCCTGGTTTAAATGAAGCTGTAAACATCCAATGTTTTTTAAAGTATAGAAAATCTGTCATTTATTCTGTTTGATGCATTAAGGGTTAACATCAGTGTTTTCCTATTGGTTAACTGTTTAACAAATTTGGTTTAAATATGGCTGCATTATTATGTATTTGTTTGTTTCTGATGAAGTCTTAGGATGAATAGCGGATTAACAAATTTGATTTATGCTAAAAGAATTGTCAAGCACCTGTTTCCACCAATTTACGTGATCATAGCCTGGGTGATGTTGCTTCCTAAAGATACATGGCTGGAAAGTCAGAGTCCATTGGGAAAGTTTTAGGTTGCAGTCTTTCTGTCAGTATAGCCACTGTTGAGGGATACCTGGGCACTGCCAATAACTAATGCAAATATAGTATTTGAGGGTGGTGAGGGTCTGTTTTTTGGAAGGCATTCTCCAACTACAGCCAAAATAACATATTTTAGCATTGCTGAGCATCTTATTTTCGTAATAGAATGGATGCTTATCCCCTTTTTTAGTTTGAGACCAGACTGCACCAAAGTCTATCTCTGAGCAATTTATATGCAATAAGAATTGCTAGGAAAAGTCCAGGGTATTGATATTTGACTCTGACAGAGCATATATTTTAGCTTCCTAAAGGCTTGTTTTGCTTCAAGGCTTGTTCTGCTTCAGTTGTCCATATAACCTTTCAGGGAGACTTATTCTTGGTCAGGTTAGTCAGCAGGCAAGCAATGGTGTCAAAATTATGAACGAACTTATGATGGTAGCTAGCCAAGCCCTCAAAAACTTTAATCTGTTTCTTGGTTGGTGTAGGCCATTTTTTAAGTTGCTTCAACTTTCTTACCTTCTGGTTCCACTATCCAGTAAAGTAAGTATGACAAGGTAAGGGGGCAACTGCCCAGATGTAAAGTGCTGGGGGGGGGGGGGTTCGATTGTTTAATGCATACTGGTTTTAAAAGCTGGTATTTCATTTGCGGTCAAATCCAAGCAATGTAATACTACCTGTGTGCTCTGAAGTATATCAGACTTTTTTCTACAGTTGAAAGCATTTTTTTTAATTTAAATCTGAGCTGTCTCTAGTGTTCTGTGCAGAGTATAAACTGTTGCAACTCGGAGTTGCTACAGTGTAAATGTAAAAAAAAGGCATATTTTTAAAATTAAAACCTGAGAGCTGTTATAAATGGTAGCAACTGTTTGCTACCATTTAAAAGGAAAAAAAAAAAGATTTTTTTTTTAAACAAAAATGGGAGGAAGGAGGTTTGGGGCAGGGTGCAGAGATGACACCTGATTGGCTCTGGAACAGTAGTTCATTGGACTGGCACAAGGCACTGATTGATCCAGCTACCTCCGCCACTATCCCTCAATTTATTTCATAGCCCAGGCAGTTGGAGTTTGACATACCTAATTGCACTTAGCTATGTTAGCTATAAATCCTGATGCAGAGAATTTAAAATGGTTTGAACGTTTGAGAGTTATCTTTCTCAGTCTTTTGATAATATTAGTGTATCATCCAGGTAGGCCGTGCATATCTGGTATGGGTCCAAAGAACTATATCCATTCACCTCTGGAATGATGCAAATGGTCTGTGGAAAATTTCATTTCTGGCATAACTTCTGGAGCTACTGGAATTTGCCATATACTTTTGTTGTAACCAGAGCAGACAGGAACTTAGTCATGTCCAGGGTTTTAATCTGTTCATCCACTTGGGGCATGGGATATGTATCAAGTTTAGATATGATTAACTTTCTAAAGTCACTGTTAAAAACATAGACTCATCAGGCTTGGAAAAATATACTGTGACTGTTAGTCATTTTGGCATTCTTGTGTTACCCTAAGTTTTTCTGTACCTCTTCCATAACTGTCTGGGTTCGGATTCTGATGTTCAGTACTTTTTCAAATGTACTTTCTCATTAATTGTGTATTTCATGTTGTGCTGTATTAAACTGGTTCTGATAGGCATCTTTGAAATATACCTTTATTTCTGAATATAAATTTGTTTACTTCCTGTTTCTGAGACATTGATAGATATTATCATTTATTTTAACTTCAGGAAATGCTGTGCAGTCTTAACTTTCTATACAAACATACTACAAAAACTTCAGTTTCTTGCCATGGCTTCAGAACATTTTTATAATGCAGCTGCTATGGTTTATTTTTCTCGCGTTTCCCTCACTTTGTAAGTTACTTTATTTACTTATTTTCTGCAGTTTCAAAGGATCCCTTCCACTTTGCAAGCATCTTTTTTTCTGCAGTATGTACAAGTACAAACACTTTCTCCATTTGTGTAAAGGCTCTGAGATGAGTAGTTTTTCTATATGCTCTCTTATGTCTTTCATGTGTTGTGTTTGTATGTTTTTTCCCTATAACCATACTAGCACCACTAACACCAGTGAGGGGCATCCACATTGGAAGAATGACAACTACACACAGTAAAGTACAACTTCCCTTAAGAGAACACAGAGATCATTGTCAATCTGGGGCTGGCTTCTGTCTTTCTCTCCAGATCCCCAATAAGACTCCCCACTGGTACAGGCCAATAGAAGTTCTGCATAATACATCTCTTTGTACATTTTATGCCCATATGAACTGCAAAGGGAATGCCATGGGCTATAGCTAGAAGTGCCAGATGGTAGGCTGTAGGCACTACCAACTGCTGTATCTTCTCACCTTCTAGCCCTCCCTCAGGGGTCCACTGTCTATACAGTAACCCTTTGTCCCAGTATACATATTTCCCTTGTCCCTTGAGAATCAGGCGCCTTGCTAGCTACCTACCTCAGGCCTTGTAATGTAGGGTCTGAGAGCTGAGCCTGTCTCAACTTTCTCTTTGTAACCCTTCCCATCTCCCCTTCCACAAGAAGTCTGGCATCCTCTGACAGTGGTGCCTCACTGTCATCCTGGGTACTACTACTCACCTCTACCTTTGCAGTCACTCTAAGGGGAACATCAGTACCCACAGGCAGCTGTGGCTCACCTTCAGTCTCACAGTTCCAAAGTAACACCCTCCTTGAAATAACTACCCTACCAGTTCTGGCTGCAGGTATGTGGTCTGTCTGTGTCACCCCCCAGGCTACCAGACCCACATGCTTGTTTCCAAGCCTGACTGCTTGTAACTGCACAAACACATGGTGCTGCCTTATCAAAATCATTCCCTATAAGGACATCTGCAGGGATATCCTCAAGCACACCTACTTGCTTGCTTCCTTTTCCACCCTCCCAGTCAAGGTGAACCCTAGACAAATTTATTTGGAATGGGGTCCCTCCTAAAGCTCTGACTGGAGTAGACTGCCCAGGCAAGTAGTGCTCCTCTGTAACCATTGCAGGCTTGCAATGGTTATGTCAGAGGCTGGGTTTCTCTTAGCGATGGCCTCTTTGCTATTCACTACAATAGGATATAACCTCTTGTGGTAGTTTGGTACCCTTGTTGTCTCAAGGCAGCCTATTATTGGCATTTTCTTTCCCACTTACTGGCTCCCTCACCTTTTGTTCCCAACCTTTCCTCCATGGACATCTATATGTCACATGGCCCCACTGGTTACATTTAAAACATTTAAGCCTAGGTCCTGGACGTGTACCTGGACTAGTGGCTTCCCCTAATACTGGCAGATTCTTTTGGGGCAGTCTGCACTGCCAACCATGGGTTCCTTTAGACCCATGAGCAATACTGGGGGTCCCTTTCCTGTGCAGGGATGCCCTGCTTGCTAGGTATAGGTCTCCCTTCTTCCCCAACTCATCTGAAGTAGCACATTGTCTATCAGCTAACCAGATCCATGTGTCCTCAGGCAAAGTGCTAAGGGCTTGTTCCTTCACCAAAAGGTCTGCCAGCCCTTCAAAAGTGGTGATCTGACATTCACTCATCCACCTATGAAAATAAGTGCTCAGTTTAGCAACATATTCACACACACTTTCATCTGCCTTGCATCTATGCTCACAAAACTTTTTCCTATAAGCTTCAGGTGTCAGCTTTAAAAATTCTAACAGACAATTCTTAAAAGCAGTATAATTTAAGAAATCATGGTCAGACATTTTGGACAAAATAGTTACAGCTTTACCATGGAGTAAGGGGGTCAGGAACCATAACCAGAGCCTTTGGTCAACATCATACTGTTTACATACCCTCTCAAACATATGAATGAAACTATCAAAATTATCCCCCTCTGTAAACTGTGGAAGTAATTTACTGACCTTTTTTGCTTCTGGAGTCCAGTTACTCCCTTCCCCATTACCTCCATGACTCTGGTGAAGAGTTAACATATCCTTTTTGTGCTGCCTCTACCTCTCCTTTTCCTCGGTATCCAGGTGTAGCAGTTTCTCATTCTCCTCAGCCTATAGACATCTCAGTCTCTCTGCTGCTTCTATTTCCCAATGCCTGGCCTCCAGCTCAAGTCTGTATAGCTCCAGATGGATTTTTAAGTCCTCTGCAGAAAGGTTGAGCTGTCCATTCTCTGAGTGTTGTACATCTCCACGGCCAGTCTGATCGCCCTCCTGATTGCTGTTTTTTGATGCAGCTGTAACCAAAGTTGCAATCATGTCTGCCTTAGTCAGGTTTCCATGCACCAGTCCCTTAGCCTGGCATATCTCAGCCAACTGGCTCCTTGTCAGCTTGCCATACTCCTCTGCTGATATGCTTGCCTGCTCTCTTTAACTAACTAAGCTAACATAAGAAATAAAATAGTTGTGATCTGAACTCTGAATATTCACTGTGTGGCTAATTTAGAGTACAAAAACACCTTCAGTGATCACTGTACACAAGCTACAGGAATTCACTATCCACACCACTACAAGTCAATTGCCAACCAATTAATATGTGGTGTGGATATCCCATCACTACCAACCAATTAATATGTGGTGTCCATGCACTGTCTCAGTAATCAAGGAGCCTCAATCTTCACTAACACCAGTGAGGGGCGTCCACATTGGGAAAGATAAGTATACACACAGTAAAGTACAATTTCTCTTAAGAGCATACAGAGATCACAGTCAGTCTGGGGCTGGTTTCTCTCTAGATCCCCAAATAAGACTCCCCACTGGCACAGCTATAGAGTGGAGTCCTTAGCCAGGATTCCAAGCTAAGTCATCCCATCACTCCCTCTGTACAACCAGTGCTTTGTATCCTTGCCCAAATAGCGCACACACTCTCTTTGACATATGATTTATATACAAACACACAGACACTCCTGGGGAAGGCTGGCACAGGTTCACTAGATATGCCCTTCTGCCTAGGCTATAAGGTAGTAATCCACTGCCACCAGAAACCCTAATATCAGCTACTAAAAAGGCCATTACCAAAGGGTGCTCAGTTATTACTGTGCAATATTATCCAGTTAGTGTGACCAGAACTTTTAAGGCTTATTTCAGTGGCTTTGTACAGTATCACTAGATACATGCAATATACTCTAGAGCTTTAAATATCTCTACACAAAACAGCCACAGTTGAAAGGTTTAAAAATATTTAATAATAAATAATAAAAACACAAGACAATACTTCTTACTACACATTACTAGTCAAGAGTTCAGACATCACACGAAAATGCGTAGAGTATTTCTGACAAATATAGAAAACAGCTAGACTAAACTTACTATTTTCTATCTTTTTCTAAGAGTAATCACAGTTATAAATAAACTTACATATAGAGCAAAAGCAGAGTACTGGTGAGTTGTTGTCAGCTTTAGACAAAATCCAAAATGCCCCCCCCTCTAAGACAGTCTTTTAAATTAATAATACATCACTGCTGACTCATTTTAGATTATATCATTCTTTTCTGGTTCCCAGGCTAACAGAAACTCAGAGTTTAACATATCTTTGATTGTGCTCCTGGTCAGGAAACCACAGCAATTAAAGACAATATGTATGTAAAATCTAGCAATTAACTCTGGTCTCAAAACAATAGAAAGAATCTGCTGGTCCAGACATCACGTCTCTGAGTTTGAGATCAAACAGTCATACAATGCTTGACAGCTTTCTTCCAGTGCACTGTTGCATTTTTGACATTCAACATTTAACACAATTTTCTTACATTTAAGAGAACAAGCCTGTGGCTTATATTAATATTTACAAATGACAGACTTATCTACAAAATTCTGTCTACCTAGGTTGGCAGTCTTCACATAAAATATGACATATTAGGTGAGGTGTAGTTTCATTGACTAGTTATTTGTTAATATACAGAACTCTGGTTATACTACAGTAAAAAGCAATGCTAGTGCTCAGATAACGTCAGTGCAAACAAAATAAATAACTGCCACTTAATGGACTACCATCATATTCAGTTTTTAGAGCATCAGTGATTTTTCATAGCGGAATTAATGGCAAAAAACATAATTATGTCACTTCCTAAATTTCCATTAAAAAAAAAGCAGCAAATGTAACAAAGGCATTCGTTTGCAGTCCAATGAAGCTGCCATCATGGAGTGTACAAATGTTGCCATTGTCAAATTGCTAAGGTTAAAGCAGAATGATATGTCTATAGAATGATTTAAAAAACAGTCATTAGACATGCATGCATGGTAGAGCTGCTCAGTGGTGCAGGGTTTAGCATTCCTGCTTCTTAGCACTTACTTTTCAGTTTATTTTTAGCTGGTGTACTTTTTGTTGTAGGCTTTGCATATTTTCCTTGTCTGTGTGGGTTTTCTCTGGATCGCCAGCCTTTTCTTTAGCCTGCCATTAGCATATTTAATAGGCATTTACTGTCTTTTGACATCTAGACAAACAAGATACCTCATTTCTACCATAAGAACACATACTACAGCTAAACATAAGGGGGAGAGAAGAAAAATGAACATCTTGTTCTATTCAGTCTGTCATTATCATAGTTGCTTTTCTTTTAGCCAGGCATGGCTTTACAAACCCTACCAAAGAAATATGAATAGTCTGAGAAAGACAAGAAGATTAAGCATTGATAATGCAGACGTGCAGCTGAGTAAAAATGAGGCAAAAGGTACCATCACAGACAGCAATGGCACTTGAGAATCCATGGTTTGGAAAGGTTACCAGAATTGTCTGAAATAAAAGCCAAGAAGATAGGAGGATATAAAACAAAATGCAAATTAGTATGAAAGAAATGTGTGGGGTGTAAAGAATAAAGAAATAAAATAACATGAATTAAAAGTTGTGTGTGGATGTAGCTGGTGGTGCAGAGGATAATAAATTAGTGTACAGGTACTGTGGGACATAATATGTGAAGCATATACCATTACAAATGACAGTATCTAGCTAAAGAAAAGACACAATACAGTTTAAAAGCTGAAACATTTCAAGAGGTGACAGTAAAACTAGCTGTATTAGTCCAACACCTAGTAAAAGAAGAGTGTACTTACCCATCTGTCTGAGTTACTAGATGCAGCCTGGGTGAATGTTACCATAGCTTTCTATGAAACAATCTACATCAGACTAATTGCTGATGATGGTAGACAAGTCATTCAGGATTCCCATTTGCTATTTGCTGGCTTCATGACCATACCTCTCAACTGTCCAGATTTTCACAGAATGTCAAGATTTTTGCCTCATTTTTGGTCCATTTTATATAAAATTATGGTTTTCTGGCAAATTAGTTGCAAATCATTAAAGACTGAAGTTAGAAAATAATGACAGGCATTTGAGTTTCAGACTTCATACCCTCTAGAAAATTCATGCTAATGCAAAACCTATTATTCTGTCAACTTTCTAAGTTTGTAAGAACAATATTTAAAAATTGTCCCTATTTTTTGGCCTTTGTCCCATTTTTATTAACGGCTTTGTCCAGATTTCTTGCTCTAAGAAGTTGAAAGGTATGTTCATGACACAGGTGAATAAAGCACTGCCTGTGACTCAGATGACTGAAAATGACTAGTGATTTGCGTGTTGGAGCCTGGAGGGCTCAACTGGATAAAATGGAAGGGAGTGAATGATGCTGGTGTACATATCCTGGAGGGGGAAAGCAGCAGCAACAAGGCTCACTCCTAACAACAAAAATAGAACAAAGAAGTCCCAAAAGTATGAGAATATGACAAAAAGGCTAGTAAAAAAACTAAAAAATTACCAGCTTGCACTTTGTTAGCAAGAATGTGTCCAGTCTCTAGAGCATCGGCAAGAAATGCCTTCTAGGAGTACATTAGTAAGAAAAAAACAGTGCCATATTATACAAATATTAACTATCAGTTATAAAAAATTTAACTAATTAATTAATATCTAAAACATTAAATACTGTATTTCTATTATGCTTAGAAAACAATTATATCAAACGTTTCCATGAACATTCAGTATTTAGTCCACAAGGACTTAAAGTATTGTATTTTAAAATTTAAATACTTTCTTTATATAACAAATGATGTTTATTCTTAAACTCAGAGTTGCCAACACCCCAATTAACTTGTTCAGGGATGCTGGCTTGCAGAGAGTCTGGATTGCTATTATGAAACAACTTAAAATGCATGGCAACAGAACTAGTAACTTTTTCCATTTTTATGTCTCTCGTGCTCCTGCAGTCTCAGTTTAAAACTTCTCTTAGTTTTACCTCTATAAAAGAGACTGCAGGAGCATCTGAGAACATAGATAACATTAGATGTTGCACAAGTAAAATGGTCTTTAGCACTAAAGGGAACACCATTGATATAACTAAATTGCTGCATAACTTATCCACTGGCTTAACAAACTTATAATTGATAGTTAATGTTTGTATAAAATGGGACTGTTTTTTTCTTACTGATGTACTCCTAGAAGGCATTTCTTGCTGAAGCGCTAGAGAATGGACACATTCTTGCTAATAAAGTGCAAGCTGCTGATTTTTACATTTTTTACTGGCCTTTTTGTCGTATTTTCATTCCTAACAACAGCCTGGTAGTATTACAGTGCTGTGTAAGGGGCAGAGGAAAAGTGAATATCAAGCAATGCATTCACATATTGCAGCCAGCAGTGGGTTATGAGTGAAAGTGCTGATGTCATTGGGGGTGGTGCAGAAAATCACTCGCCCAGCCTGCTGCTAGGACAGAGGTGAGTAGGGTGGCAGTAAAAAAAACCACCCTGATAGCTGCTTTGATGATGACCCCTCCTAAAGTCAAGTGTCCCTGGGCAGAAGGCAGGAAACTAATGATCTGTGGGTGGGGAGGACAAAGGCAGGACACCAATGATCTGTGGGCAATGGAGGTCAAAAGCAGGATACCAATGATCTGCAGGCAGTGGGGGATAAAGGCGGGGCACCAATGATCTGTGGGCAGTGGGGGACAAAGGCAGGAAACCAATGATCTGTGGGCAGTGGGGGACAAAGACAGGAAACTAGTGATCTGTGGGCAATGGAGGACAAAGGCAGGATACCAATGATCTGCAGGCAGTGGGGGATAAAAGCAGGGCACCAGTGATCTGTGAGCAGTGGGGGACAAAGGTAGGAAACCAATGATCTGTGGGGGACAAAGGCGGGACACCAAAGATCTGTGGGCAGTGGGGGACAAAGGTGGGACACCAATGATCTGTGGGCAGTGAAGTACAAAGGCAGGAAACCAATGATCTGTGGGCAATGGGGGAGAAAGGCAGGACACCAATGGTCTGCAGGCAGTGGGGGACACCAATGATCTGTGGGCAGTGGGGGACAAAGGCAGGAAACCAATGATCTGTGGGCAGTGGGGGTACAAAAGCAGGAAACCAGTGATTTGTGGGCAGTGGGAGACAAAGATTACCAAGTTTTGCAGCCTATTATGTCCATATTAGCTGATGTCGTAATCTCAATCTTGGACTAGAGGTTTTCAATGTTTGAAACACCAGAGAATATAAGATCGTATAAGTTGTGCACCGCTTACTTGTTCATAGTTTAAGCAGATCTATGACATATTGGAAGTAACACACACACAAGTATGAGCCCATTATGACACAGCAAATTGAATGGCACAGATTTATGTCCAGAACAAAAAAATAATAGAAACGGAAATGTAAAACATACCACAGATACTGCAGCTGAACTGCAAGGTGACATGTTTCTGCAGCTTCATACATCCATTGTCACTGATAATACCAGCCAGCCTAATCTTTAGATACAAATTTCAAAGTAAAATTCTGTGTGCAAGCTAGGCAAGAAACATGCGTGATAGGTATGGAAAGAAAAACAGGCTTTAAATACAAGTCCAAAATAAAGATATTTGTTGATTTGAAGAGGCAGGATAGGGAAAAACATTCCAGAAGTGAAAATGCATTATTGAGAAATGAGAGGCAAAACATAAATTCACCTTGGTGCAATCCTGAGCAATATGTTGTACAAAACATAATGGGTCACATGATAAATGTGAGCAATGAGAAACATTTCCTTAACAGTATTGTTCATTTTCAAACTCATTTCCAGGTTAGTTTGATTACTTTTACTGAGACTGACAGCTATCTTATTTTTTTGTTGACAATGATAAGCCATTGTCTTGAAGATCCATTTATGCAGAAGTAATGTATTTTTTTTTCTTTTGAAGGTTATTTAAAATGTAGGACTATGAGAAAACATATGTATGCGAAGATATACCTACACTACATAACTTTCAGTGTAGTACAGTTTATTTTAAAAGGCTTGAAAACTATTGTTCAGTTTAAAATCAGCTTTATAGTTTATAAAATGCATGGAAAATAGGTTTTGTCTTAAATGTTTTAATGTAACAATTTTTGAAGAGTATCTAAAAATTGCAATGATGTCTTGTGATATAGCTGATCCAAAAACTCCATAAGCATTCCTCAATCTGAAATAATTTGCAAGCTTAATATGTTTGCAGGGTAGTCGTTTTTATGCTGTTTTTGTTCTTTGTTGCAGACCATCCTTTCTTTGGGAAAAGGATGATGTGATGCTGTTGAAAACTGACCAGCTCATAATCTGCCTAAAATGTAGTCAGAGTTTTACTTTCTGTATCAGAAGCCAGATTTGGTGGTACTGCAGTGAGGAACATATTATTTGCTAACTTGATCTTCTCACTTTTAATGCACCCATGACCCATTTGGCTCATTTAATCAAATGGGCTCAGACTGACTAAATTTATACATTAGCTCGAGGTTTGTGATCTCAGAGTTAGTTGTATTAGTTTGGGAGCCTCCTTGCATGGGGTTGTGCGAGGGCTTAACATTCCATGTTAGAAAAATAGTAATTTCAAACCTGTTTGAATGGTTTATTTGAATGTAGCTCACCAGAACAGAAGTTGAGCAAATGTACCAGATCATGTGGAGGTGTGACTGCTGCAATATCCTAATGCTTTTCCCAAAGCTGATCCAAACTTGCTGATGGAAGAATGACTCATTTCTCCTTGAAAGCCCAATCTTCTTTGCTGGATTGACTTCCATAGTTATGATCAGAGTCCCACTGAATATGACCTGAGTAATAAAATGGTCCAATCTGAACAAGAGCTGCCACTAAACCACCAGGCAAAATTTGCAAGTCAAAACAATGAGAAAATCCAAATAAAGAAAGAAAAACAAAGAAATAAAATTCCATAAAGAGTGAAAAACTGGAATGAATAGTGACTAATAAACTGAAAGAAATTGCACCAAAAATGCCTTAAAAGCCAAACAAGCAAACAGAGCAGCAAAAGGAGAAACAAAATGCCATGCCACAACAGAATACAGTCTAAGTCTAATCACTTATATTCTAACTACAATAGTTCATAGGTGGTTAGCCATTTTAAGTCCAGCCAAGCTTATTTAATATTTAACAAAATACTCCAGACATGAGTCAATACCCCAATAAATTTTAAGGTTATGATATGGGCTAGTACAAATAGTGTTCACAGACTGCCCCTGTCCATTAGGGATGTAGGTGCCAAACATGGGGTAGATTTGTGACTTGCCATCCATTGATCCAAGTTACATTTAAATAGGGTTCAGATAAGCTTTGCTTCACAAGGATGGGAGGCATGTGCTAGAGAAGGGGTAATCTTTGAGGCACATACCTGTCCCTCCATGTCCTGTTTATGTCAAAGACAATGTTTAGATCCTTAGAATATATATTTCCAATGTTGTTTGATTTGTGGATGTGCAACAAATCCATCAGTAGGAGATGGAAAATGCCTTGTAGGCTAGGCATAGATCTCTGTACAGTGATATGGCTTTGAGATGGTTTGCACTGGACTTATTTTACTCCCTGTATTCTTTTTGTCAGTCTGTGATCGCACAAGCTGATGCAAGTGCCTGGTCAGGTACATGCCAAAGGGTGCATTGTACTCAATGACTGATATGATGAGAGCCAAGTACAGCAGAGAAATGGCCTCCTTGGACACTGATTCCATGCTCCTTATTATAAGTTTTGCAATATAAAATGATTTTCTCATCACAGTAGACATGTGGTTATCAAAGGCCAGGTTACTGTCAACATGCATTTCCAGATCCCTGATCTGTTGTACTTGTAGGGGTATATTATCAAAGTGGTAATTTCCAGGAGTGTACATCTTTCCAAAGTGAACTATGGTGCATTTCTTGACTTTAGCATCTCAGGCTTAGCTACTATTTTCCTATAGGTCACAGCACTATGTTTACAATGGCTTTTGTCCTCTATACTCCTAGATTTATAGCGATTGGAGTAGTAACTACAGGATACACATTTGCTGTTCTTTTATAGGGATTGGAGTAGTAACTACAGGATACACACTTGCTGTTCTGGTGACACACAGCGACACACAGACAGTTGAGTGCAGTGAGAACAGAACTCTACCTAAGTAGACAGACTATAGAACACAGTACTTTACGTAAGCACCATGGCAGAAGTCTATACTCACTTCACTGATGGCCTTGTTTCTTTAAGGCAGTTTGGCAGAAAATGGGAAATCACAGTAGCAAAATATCAATGTCTTTTTGTTACATCATGTACACCAGAAAAAAGTAAGTGCAAGTAGACACATTTCTTCACTTTGCTGGAGATGATGTAATAAAGATAGTTAATGCATTTAATCTTTCCATGGAGCAGCAGTATGACCTTGTAGTGATAAAAGGCATATTAAACAGCACTGTGATCCTCAAAACAATCTACCCTGTATTTACAACTTATTTTTTATTATAAAAACAAGGGCACAAGAGTATAGATGCCTGTATGATTAAGTCCCAATGTTATAAACTTTGTGTTTTGGTGAACTGCAAGGTTTATTTCTAAGATACGTAATTGTTAGTATCATAAAGAATGATAAAAATGAGAGGCAATCTTCTGGCAGAATCACATGTAACATTTTATGCATCCAGGACTGTGTGCAGGGCCACAGAATTAGCAATTATGCAAATGAAGGAGACTGCAGAGGATCTGGATGTGTGTACAATTAAAATTAAACAAAAAAAGGCTTAAGAGAACCAGAGAAGGTCTACAGTTGCACATAAAAATGTGAGTCAGAGTAAAAAAAACACATAGTAGTAAAAGGTCACAGTGAAATACATAATCATGTTAGTGTGGTTAAAATAAGAGGTAGATTCAGTTGTATAGATACCATGTTGTTCAAGGTGTGCTTATCAGCATTAGACAAAAGTTGCCATGCTTCCAATCTACTGACCCATTTAAGTTAAATCTTGCCCCTAGGCCTGTTAACTATGAAGCCTTCTGTCAGTCAGACTGGCCATTCATTTGTCTGTTCTATGGACTCCACCTAGAGCTGATGAACTCTGGAAAGAACTATTCAAGTGGGGTCATCATTTGAACAGCCATAAGAGTGTTTTGTGCTGTTGAAAATATCTTGGTAATGACAGCATTTGAATAGCTTATCCATGGCCCCCAGGGGAGGGGGATGTGCAAACTGTGACACTGCAGTAGCCCACAATGATGTCCTCCTTTGGGTTGTGTGCTTTTTGCATACTACTTGCTGTGAAGACAACCAACATTTTGTGCCTTGTTAAACTTAATTTCTGGCCCTCCTCCAATGGATAGTGGCAGCATGTGTGGTCAGCTCCACCCCTATTTCTCCATCACATAGGGCCTGGGCTTTATTACTGCATGGAATCAGCATGCACACTGATTTTCTGATCCAGTTTTTCAAAAATATTCAAAGTAAAAACAAAATGACAGCAAAAATGTTGGCAAGTAATTTATTGCAAATAAAAGTGCACGCAATTCCAGTCATTGACTCATACAGTTTCTTATGCTTTAGAATTGTTTCTGAATGAAGCAGATGCATGTGCAGTGAATACTGTATCTACAGAAAGGACAGCACAGCTGTGATATACCACAAAGAATCACTGCACTGCAAGACACTCTGTATTAATGCCAAAAGTCAGTTTTAACATTGATACTGGGATATAGTGGAACATCCTAAATGAATGTTCTTTTACAACTGTTGACTTGAAAGACATGGAAAGAGGCTTTAACGCTACATTACTGACAATAAGCTAACACCACTGAGTCAGAAAAGGCTCCTTTATGTTTATAAAAATAACTACTACAATCATTTATTTCAAATTATATATCTACAGCAACCTGATATTCTGGACAGAATGACTTGAGCAGTGGGTATGAGTAAACATATACACAATGTGCAAGTGCAGTCTCTGATCACTAGACAGCGGTATGTAGTCAGTGAAAGCACACATTTGCAGATATGTAAAGCCAAACAGTAGCAAGTTAATTCATGTTTGTGAAGCAGACAATTTCACACATTCATGCAGGAAATTTTTGGCAGTTTTTTGAGGTAATGCTTCATAAGTTCATGAAAGAGACAGCTTGCACATTTGCACAGTGCAGTTGCAAGAATTCTAAGTACAGTTGACTACTATCATAATGAGAAATGGAGTGTAGAAAGCTTCTGTGAAGGCTACTGCAGACAAAAATGTGATGTCTAATGACAGGTCTGGTGTGTTTGAACAGCATGTTGATTTGTTCTTGAGTCTTGTTGGTATTCTTCAGTATATAGCACAAATTCACAATTAATACAAGCACCAAGGAAAGTTTCTGTTGTATGGAGCAAAGGACAGAGAAGGAAGTAAACAAATTGAGTAGCTGAGTTTGACTTAAACACAAACTGAACCTAAAGTGAATGGAGTAGTTGAATGTGAAAGTAAAATAAACTGTGGCTACACCATGAATGAATAGCATGGTGTCAGCAGTTAAAGGCAAAAATCAACATTTGCATAGTTCCACAAAATCTCACTAGAGTAGGGAACTTTCTGCATTAAAGACATTAAAGAGATTGGGTTTATACAGTTCAAATCAATGTAAATTCAGTGCTCCTTTGGGAAGATACAGATTTCTGAGAATGCCTTTTGGTATTTCCTCAGCACCTTTGATTTTTTAGAGTGCTGTTGCTGAGACCATAGTAGTTTGGAATGAAACATTGCATGATCTGAGGATAAAATCTTTGTTGACATGCTGAGACAAAGTAATTTAATACTGAATAGGGGCAAGTACCAAATATGTGTGACAAGGTCAAATATATGGGACTTAACATACCAAGGCGCTCAACCTGATCCTGCAGATGTAGAGCAGTAGTCCGGATGAGAAAGAAAATGGGCAGATAAGCTGTTCTGAGTTTTTTGGTTATGATGAAATGTTTGTCTAAGTTCATTCCTAGAAGAAATATCTGTTCCATTAAGGAGATTACTTAAAGACACAGTCTGGCATTGGGTAATGACAGAGAAACGTTTTACAACATTAAAAAAGCTTGTGTTAGAATCTTCTTGTTTTCAATGTTATGATGCAACAAAACCACATGTGCTGCAAGTAGATGTTGGTCAGTTTAGTATTACAACAGTGCTACTTTAACAAGGTCAACTAGTTAGTTACCTTTGGTTCCAGAACATTAGATAATTCTTTAACAAGATATGCTTGGCTAGAGAAAGAGCTTGTAGCTCTTGTTAATAGGTGTGAGAAGTTCTGCAACTAAAT
Source organism: Protopterus annectens (assembly GCF_019279795.1). Lineage (NCBI taxonomy): Eukaryota > Metazoa > Chordata > Ceratodontiformes > Protopteridae > Protopterus > Protopterus annectens. The sequence goes on along the minus strand of NC_056751.1, from coordinate 665,306,101 downwards.
ATATCTTGAAAATGATTACAAAGCATTAGAGATTATTTATGTTAAACCTGTGAAAGCACCATTGCTTATGTAGAGAATGTTGTGCTCTTTACAGTGACTTGAATTGGCAAGTGTGTTTAAACCTGGCAGTGAGAAACACATTGCTAATGCACTACAGAATTTATCTTGTAGAAGCAAAATATGAATTACTGATTCATGATTTAAATGTGAGTTCATCATTCTTTACCCATTAATGTTTGAAGAAAGGCTTGCAGGAGTTTGTTCAATGTGTAGAATCTGGCATTGTAATGCAACTGCTAAGGCTGGTCTGATTAGAAGAATGCATTAACATTTCAAATACATATGTACTTTACATTTTATAACAAAATCAGTTTTGTGTGGGTATGTTGTACAACATCAGCAAAATACAGGTACTTAACAGTTTGTGAAACAAATAGAGATTTCATGAACAAATCCTACAATCGTTAGTGCAAGGAAACTGCATGAGAGAGATGTCTCTCATTGCATCTGCTTCACATGACTGAAATTTAATTTGACCGAGACCATAATACCGAATTTCAAAATACTGAAAACTCATTTGACTGAATCTCATTATACTGAATTGTAAGCCATAGACATCTCGTGGGTTTCCCTTCTACTGTGCCTTGCTTGTGATAAAAATAATTATTGTAATTTATAGTGCTGATTGTCAGAATACCGATTAGTCATATAGAAAGTAGTGCTGTAGTGTTTCTAAATGTGGGTATGTCTGTTCCCATTTTTATGGGAAGTAGCTCAAGTAATATGGCGGATGTTTTGTGCGTTCCCAACAGTAGCGTGTAAACTACTGTAAGGTAAGTAAAAGGTATATGCCCTTTTCCCCACTGTAGTGTAATCCTGGAGTTAGTATATATAGTTAGGAAGGGGTTGTGGGGCACAAACCATTACATTGGTGGGTGTGGGGGGTGTAGCCCCCCCACCTAGTTTGGTTTTATATCGTCCAGTTTCTGTTAAGAGGGTATGCAAGTAGTTTTTAAGCTCTGGAAAGAGTTAGTCATTGGTGTTTGTAAGTATGCATGTCCATGGTTTACAAGTTAGTATTTTGAAATTTAGCATTGTAAGGTTTCAGTATTTTGAGATTCAGTCAAGTGAGTTTTCAGTATTCTGGAAATTCTGTATTTTGGTCTTTGTCAAATGAAAGCCAGTCAAATGAAATTTCAGTTATGTGAAGCAGACCCGTCTCATTACATACAAATATGTTTAGTTTTGGGAAAAGAAGTAAAGTTGTACCCTTTACAGCAGATGCTGATGTTATTTATATTGTGGAGAATAACTGGAGACTCTAACAATTGATGACATGTTAATCAGGCAAGTTAGACAAATATCCTACTGTTCATAAGAAATGTCAGTACTATAAAGAGTTATTCAGTGCTGTAAATAATGACAGAAAGAAATGGTACTTTCCCTCTCTTTTGTCCACAATGTAGATTTGTTAAGAATGACAACGATAGATGGGAAATGAACAGATCAAAGTATGTATCACTAATTGTATGTTGAAGGCAGTGGTGTACATCACCAGACACTCTGGCTGTGTTGCATTTTATGTTGGACAAATGTTGTGCAAATTAACTTGAAGGATGTATTATCTATTTAGAGTTCAGCAAAGCTTCATGGTTCATGCCCTACCACATACTATTTGCAAAAATGAGAGGGGTCAGTGTGAGCAGAAAATTATGTAGATGGTTGGAGAATTCATCAGATAACATGGAATGGGGGTAATAGTTCAGGGGAACTCTCAGAGATCAAGAAGGTGGCAAGTGGTATCCCACATGTTCGGTCCTTCATCCAGTCCTGTTTAATATGTTTGTCTCTGGTGTCACACAGTTGGATCATTCTTTTTGTGGTGGTACCAGTGTTGGGGGAGTAGTGGCAGAAGGGAGCAAACGTGAAGAAGCCTTAAGGAGACTGGAGGAAAGGCCTAACAGGAGGTAGCTTTACAGTAGCCCATCCAAGTGTTTGGTGCTATACCTGGAGTGTGATTGCCTTGGGGACAAATGTGTAGTTACAATATATTGCTAAATAATCCAGAGAAGGAAATAAGTGGGGTTACTATTATGGAAAATCTAACTTAAAAGGCTTATTGTGCAATGTTATCAACACAGACAAATCAAAATAGATGGGGTTTATATGTTTGGATTGGAGTCAAGAGAAAGCGAAGAAATAACACCCCTATATCATCCACTGATTAAGTCAGCACTGGGATGCTGTGTTTAGTTCTCTAGGTTTTCGTGGAAGGGGGAGTCGCAGTACTGGAGGAAGTATCATGAAAGTGACAAGCATAGTACTGAATTGGACAATATAACATCAGGGACAGATAAGAGAGCTCAGCCTTAGTTTACTAGAAAAGGTGAAAGGCAGGAGGAATCCCATATGGGAGCATACGCTGGTGAGGAGTAAATGAATTGCAATTACCCACATAATTAACAACAGGGAGAAAGGTGGGAGCAAAACCTACAGATAAACAGATCACAGTTTAATCATAATATGAAAAAGTAGTTTTTCTGGAAAAGGTGTTTAAGTCAAATCAATTATCAGAGTGGTTAGGAGATGCTAAGCCAGTTGAAGACTTTGAAGCAGCTCAGTTGTCCTGCAGGAATGGATGCGAAAAAGTGGGAAAGCTGCTTTAGACTCTGCAGAACTGGATCAGACTAGATGGACTCACACTGCTGTTTTGTCAGATAATTTATTCAATGCATAGTAATCCTTGGGGAGCTGTCAGCTGCCCATGGGTGTCAGCTTGTTCCAGTCTGGGATGAGAACTGGGTGACAGCATATGCCTCATTGACATCAGCATTTGGAAAATTCATGGGCATATGCTTATGTGTTATTGTACTCAGCAGTACCCCAAAAATTGCTTTTGTCTCTTAACTAGGATCTCTAGTTCGTTTAGATGCAAGCTGAGTTTACCTGCTCTCTCCAACAGAGAAGAAGACCTACCATCAACCCTTCTCTCTCCTTTCCTTGGCAGACCTTCTAGCAGTAGGGCTGCTAATCAAACCCTTATATCCAACAGTGTGAACAGGCATTCTGCCACAATACCAGTGGATATATCTCTCAACCTCTTAGTGCAAGAAATCTGGACAAAGGCCCAGAAATAGGGATGAATTTTAAATATTGATTTTCTTAAATTACAAGATTGATAGAATAACAGGTTTTGCATTAGCTTGCATTTTCTGAATGACCTGGAATCTGAAACTCAAACATTTATCTTTATTTAGTTATTTCAATAAATGATTTGCTAGAAAACAGCAAATTTTATTTATTTATTTATTTCCAGTTTGATGATAGGGAGGTCCACTGGGCTCAAAGAGCCCATTTTCAGTGGAGGCCCGGGGAGAAAAGCTCCAATAATAAATAGTACAAGCTCTATAATGATGGAACAGACCAAAATCCATTTTATGATGGAACAGACCAAAATCTAGACATTCTTCAAAAATCTGGACATTTGACAGGTATGTCATTGGGGTGGCTATTTTTCACCATTCTGATATGAACTTCTGTTTTTTTTTTTTAATTTTATTATGTATTACTGCTGAGTTTGGAATGCATGCTACTGAGTGCAAACATTGTTGGAATTAATGTCTTAAAAATAAATATATGTTGACTATCATTAGAAGGCTGATGAGAGTGACTCTCCCATCGACAGTTCTTGCTACCTTCTACAGAGGTACTAGAGAAAGCATCCTGATGAACAACCTTGTAGTATGGTATGGAAGCTGCTCTACCTCTGAGCACAGATCCCTCGAGAGAGTGGTGAAGACAGCTGAGGGGATCATCAAGAACACCTTTCCACCTGTCCATGACTTGTACTTATCCAGATTTCTTGGCAGGGCCAGAAGAATAATTAAAGACTGTACTCACCCTGCTTACAAATCGTTCATGCATCTATCATCCAGAAAGCGTTTCTGAAGCATATATTGCAGAACTACAAGAGTCAAGAACAGCTTCTTCCCTAATGTCATCAGGCTACTGATCTCTAGTAACAACTATGCTCCATGATGACTATCTAGGTCAGTAGAGACTGTAGGAGCTTGTCTAAAATTGTGCATTAACCTGGTTACCAGTCTCAGTGCAGTACATGTTGCAAATTTGTAAATTAACCATAGTGCAATACTCTAATGTTCACAGTGCAATACTCAAATGCCTCTTTCTGTGCAAGGATCAATGCAGTGTATAACCAAGTACATGTGCAATATTAAAGTCTCATGCAAGTAAGTGTTCACTGTGAAAAGTGTTAAAATGTGCTTCTAATTATGTGCATTATTAGTCTGTCTGTCTACCTGCATGTCTGTCCGACAAACTAAAGTAATGTAGACACACTGAAAAGGAAATAAGATGCACATCACTCCTCCATACCTCAGGAGCTGCAAAATAAGTCTCCAAAACGCCAAAATGAAAAAAGTACAAACTTTATTGGGTTTAAGCTTCTCACAAGCTTTTTGTTGGTTGTAATACACCAACTTCTTCAGAAAACTCCAAAAAAAGAATAAGAACGGAAATAACGTCACTCAGTCGCCACCCCTTAAATACCCTCACATATTTATATAAAAAATGTACGAAGATATCATTGAATGCATTTAAAAGCATTTAAAAACATTATATTGGTCAAACAAACAGATGTTCCATATTTGATAAACAAGCATATTGCTAGGTTTAATGAAATATAGACTGAAAAATTTTGGTGTAAAATGATAGAATAAATAAAATAAATAAAAATAGACCATCAATGACCCGGAGTGTCTTACTAATCTACACTACTACTGACTACAAAAAACTACTACCGAAGACTGCTATAAAATCAAATGGCATTAAACTATCCTTTTTGTTTATATTTAAAGCTGTCCTCTTATCATGTTATACATATATATGTATGTATGTCATATTGGGAATCATTTGACACACTAAATACTATGTAGTTAAACTCTTGAGTTTCAATATACATGTTATAGATAATCTATCATTTATGCCCGGATGATGGCAGGCATCTAGTCTTAGTTGCCAAATCAATTCTCTCCCTTCGAGAACTAATGAATCCGCTAATCCCCTGCCATCCGATCAAACTTGGTCGATGGCTACAAAGGAAAATGAATGTAAAGGATTTTCCTTTACATGCTTTGCTAAAGTGTTCTCCACCCTGCCCTTCCTAATAGCGTATAAATGCGCGTAAATACGCTCTTGCAGTTTTCTGTCGGTTTTACCGACATAGAAAACTGGGCAGTGGGAACACTTGGCTAGATAGACAACTCCTGTACTAGAACAATTAAACCTACCTTGTATTCTATATCTAGACTTCCTTATAACAAAGGACGACCCCACAAAAATGTGCTTGCAATAATGGCACATATTGCATTTAAACATGCTTGCTCTTGTCTCCAGGAACTTGGTTTTAAATTCCAGAATACTTTTGAGGTTTTGACCCCTTCTAAAAACTATTTTGGGGTATTCCATTTCACTCTCCCTAAATGATCCCTCCTGCATGATAAAACTCCAGTTTTTTTGTATAATAGAGATGATACCCTTCACATTCACAGTATAAGTTAGGATGAAACTACAAGGATAAAATGTCTTGGCTACTAGATTAAATGTACAATTATCCTCACATGCTTTGAAAGAGTTTAGGATAGGCATGTAAAAGCCTGACACCCGCTTATTATGGACTTCACAAATTACGTCCAAAATAAGTCCTTTCGGGTATCCTCTTTTAAGGAAAAGACTCTCTATGAATTTACATTCATCATGAAAGTCACTATCTCTAGTCACCATTCTTGCAGCTCTCACCAATTGGCCCTTTATGATGGATTTCTTCTGAGCAAAAGGATGACAACTGGTGAACTGCAAATAGCTGTTATTAAAGGTTTCCTTTCGGTGAATCCTAGCTATATAACAGTTGGAATTTGTATCTTTTGAAAGATCTACGTCTAGGTATGAAATCCTATCCCTTTCCACACTAAAGGTAAACTTTAGAAACTCAGTGGAAGAGCTGAAATGATTTAGAAGCTGGTCCACTATTTCACCATCCCCTTTTAAGATGATAAAAATGTCATCCAGAAATCGCGTATACAATAACACCTTGTCCTGGAATATAAGGTTCGTAAACACATATTCTCTTTCCCAGACAGCCATAACCAGATTAGCCACACTGGCACCACAAGGAGATCCCATAGGTACCCCTATTTTTTGTAGTTAATACTTGTTATTAAAAGTTACGTAATTGCTGGACAGAATGATATCCAGCAATTCACTGACCTGCTGGATCTCCTCGTTAGGTGCTCCTTTAGAGCACATCAAGGTGGGAATCCAATCAAGTGCTACTGAATGGGGGATGGAAGAATATAAATCCCTCACATCTATGGTCAAAAAATAACTATCTATTCTATAAGGGATTTGATTGACCCTGGCCAAAAAAGACCAGGAATCCTTTGATATCTGTGGTTCACTCTCTACATAATTTTTCAAAATTGAATCTACTACCTTCGCGCTGGCATAGGTGATGCTACCTCTGGCGCTAACCAGTGGGCGCATAGGGGGATCTTCAAGGTTCTTGTGAATTTTTGGTGAACCAAAGATTATAGGAATTTTGGGCGCTGACGTGGATATATAGTTGAATAAGTTCAAATCTATTATGTTATTGATAAACATGTCATTATAATAACCAGAAATTCTGGCAAGGCCTATATTCAACTCATTCCTAGAAATTTCCTTATAAGTCTCAAAGCCCAAAATATCTTCCATTCTCCTTATATAATCCCATTCATTCATCACCACCAGTCCACCACCCTTATCAGGCTGCATTACTCTGACTGGTGCATTACATAAAAGGTCTAATAAGGCTCTTTCTTCCTTATTGATATTAAATCTGGATGACTGTGATGAAAAAGGATGACTTAAAAAGTGGCGGATGTCCAAATCACAAATCTGCTCAAACATTTCTAATACTGGACATAAAGGTGGGTTATAAGTACTAGGGATGGTAAAAATGCCCAGTTCCCTAGTACAATTACCCAACAACAATTGCAAATTTAACCTTCTGACAAACAACTTTAATTCCAAGGTAGTTTTAGCCAAGTCTGCCCGTCTAGTTGGTACAAAATTGAGGCCTTTGACTAACAACTCCACAAGATCGCTGGAAAAGTTAAAGTCAGAAAAGTTATGAATGTTAAAGTCCAAATCGGAGTTTGTAATAACGACACATGTCTTTGTAGTGAATCAGCCTTCTTCATCTTGGGTCTCATCTAATTCCTCCTGTTTCTGGACCTGTTCCTGGTCTTCCAATCCTGTAAGAAGGAATGATGGGAGGCTGAGTTCTGAAAATTTGGATTCTCCACCTTCTGCACAGGGGGGTAGATCGATTTTGTAAAGCCAGACGATCACTCCGTCGAACTGGCTCACTAGAATCTGTGGTATCGACCTCCACATGTATAGAGCCACTAGATCTTGCTCCCACTACAATATTGGGACAATTTGTTCCACCAGAATGGCACACACTAGAGGCCAAAAAGTTACCTTGGGAAGGTGGGGCTTTTGAGTAGGCCGTACCCTCCCCATATGCCTTTATATCTCTTTTGAGCTTCTTTATTTTTTTGGCAGTAATTTTGTTTATGAGTTGGTCAATACTGCTGAATGACCGCTCCTAATCAAAACAATAACGGTGGAAGTTCAGATCATTTTGGATTTCCACATCCAGTTTTGTAATTTCTTTAGTTAAAACATCAGCAGCCTGTTGGTAATGCCCATTGATCAAATCCAACAGTTCAAAACCATGTTTATCAAACAAATTTATTATATCTGTGTGGAATGCCGAACCTTCCACCAACCTCGTAGGGTATTGCCAAGACCTAAGGCAATTAGTTACCACTTTAGCCTTTTTACATTCATTAAAATATGCCACCTCCAGTTTGATTTTTCTCAGTTTCATCAAACTTTGGTCAAATAAGCTTAATTTGGATGGTAAATCAAATGATTCAGACATACCTTGCTCCTCGGTAATGGTCCCTTGGTTCTCCTGAAGGGAAAAAGGGCAGCTGGGCCACATATTGAGATTAAATGGCTCTTGGAAGTTATTTACGTTGGAAATGGTAACAGGATTTAAATGAGGTGTGACACCTCGCAATGAACCGGTTGTCGGCATACGGACGTCCTGAATCTCCGCCCTGGGTAGTGTACAGTTGCCTGAAGGTTGGATATCCCCACCTGTAGTATTATTAGAAGCCCCTATTGATTTGGCATGAACAGAACGACTACCAGAATCCACACCATCTGGGCAGTCTGTAGGAACATTGTTCCCAAAAGGAATATCTGTGGTATTCACTCCAGGGGTCTGTTGTGAACCAATGAAACCCTCTAACCTGTTCGATAAGGTATTCACCTTTTGTGTTAACGGGGTCCAAAAGTTGAGTGAGGCTGATAGCTTCTTCCTCCGAAGGAGTTCCTGATGGGTGCAAAGGAGGAGTGTCCATCACGAACAAACCACTCCAACAAACTAAAGTAATGTAGACACACTGAAAAGGAAATAAGATGCACGACACTCCTTCATACCTCGGGAACTGCAAAATAAGTCTCCAAAACGCCAAAATGAAAAAAGTACAAACTTTATTGGGTTTAAGCTTCTCACAAGCTTTTCGTCGGTTGTAATTCAGCAACTTCTTCAGAAAACTCCAAAAAAAGAAGAATAAGAACAGAAACAACGTCACTCAGTCACCACCCCTTAAATACCCTCACATCTTTATATAAAAAATGTACGAAGATATCATTAAATAGAATCACTGTGAAAAGTGTTAAAATGTGCTTCTAATTATGTGCATTATTAGTCTGTCTACCTGCATGTCTGTGATGTAATAGCTAGGTGTTACATGTGTAAATGTCTGTGAAAATAGTCTATATGTTGTCTGCACATTGAGTCTGGAGACACGGATTTTCGTTCAGTTTTTACACTTGTGTGATTTCTGAATGACAAAGTTTACTTTGACTCTGACTTTGACTTTAATTCTGATAAGGCACTTTTTAATTCCTTATGACTAAGAGCTGTTACACCTGGCAGATTGCTGCAGCTGTACTGTTGCATTTGCTGAGTATTTTGCTTTTTGTATGAACCATTTGTTCTCATTGCATGGGAACTGTAACTACAGTGTGGTAGTGAACCACATGTAATGTAACAAACGCTCAGTGTGTGACTGTATACCATTTATTTTTTGTTTGACTCTCCACATCACAACTGTTAAGTTTCTTCCGTACTTCTCTGACATGTCCCCCCCCCCATCGTAGCCATGTCACCAGCTGGGTGAGTATCAAACAGACAGTAGCTGCCATCCTCAGGACTTGGAGTGCATCTTAACTTACATGAAGCTTGTCAGATCTTGATAAACACCTCAAGTGGTCTGAAAGCTCAGATTTTTTTCATGCTTGAACTATTTCTGACTGGTTTATGAGAAATGTACCACTGTAGATTTTTTATTCACCTTATTTTTCAGTTGCAAGTAAGATATCCAGCCTCCTTGTAATTTAACAATTTAATTTTGAACAGAACACCAATGAAAGGAATCTAGGCTGCTGAACATCGAACAGTGTCACTTCTTGATGAGACAGATTTCCAGTTCCTTAAACAAAATAAAATTTGTTGCAACTATACAGCCAGTTGTCAGAAGGCTGTCTGCTTGCAAATATCAGCAGCATCATGGTGAAAGTGTTAGTCTCCCTCTCTCTGTCTCAGATTTATATATATGTTTGGACTAAAATAATTGCCAAAAAACAAATTCAAGAGATTGTATAAAATATCTCTGAAGCCTACAGGTACAGAGCCTTGACTCATCTTCATCATCAACTCCTATTTTCCCCATTTCCTAGATGGGGTCAGGATGTTTTGCTAACTTTCACCACATCTCTTGATTTAGTGCCACTCTCTTACTTTGACAGTCATGCCTGACCGTTGCAGACCTTTTGTCACACAATCCATTCATCTCTTTGCAGGATGCATGTTTCCTCTTGTCCTCTTCCTGTCTCTCCCAAATCTTCTTCAGCACCTTATGCTTTCTTGCACGTACCCAAACCACCATAATCTGTTCTCTTTGGTTTTCTATCCAAAAGGGGCTACTTTCACTCAGCTTGGACACTTGACCTTTATCATCTCTAGCTTACTCAATTGCTCTGCCTTTACTGCTCAGGAATCTGTATGATACACATAACTGTTTTATATACTTTACTTAAAAGCTTCTTAGGAAATCTTCTATTATATACTACTCCGATACTCTGTGCCAGTTGGCTGCAGTCCCTCTGATTCCAGCTTTAACCTTGAAGCTGTTAACTTGTTTCATTATTTTCCCTTCTATCTCAGTTTTCTTTTTCTTCTCATTTTCCCATTTGCTGCTATAACTGTCTTGCTAGTCCTTGGTTTCATCCCATGTACCTTCAGGTTTGCATTTCTTTACCCTCCCCTATCATTTGCTGAAGTTCCTGTTCAGCGTCTGCTTATAGTACACGTCATCTTTCATGCAGCAGGTCTGTTGATCTGCTTGGTAATATAGTCCATCACTCACCAGTATGAATAGCAGTAGGCTCAAAACTGTAATCTGATGCACACCTGCTCCCACTGGTAACCCCATTGAGTATGCAGCATACAATCCAGGTTCAATTAACAGCCTGGGCAAAGAGGGAGCCAACCAGTAGAAGTGGGAGTAAGTGGCTGAGAGTGATTCATCCATCCTGAGTGGTGGAATTCAGTGCAGGTCCAACCTCTCACTCGAGGAATGCTATCTGAGTGATGGCACAGTATTCCGCATATGAATATGTGGCTATAAACCTGGACAAGGAGTACATGTAGTACAGCAGAGTATCATAGGTGTGAGAAAAGATTCACTCCGAAGCAGCTAGGCGTGGCCCAGTACTGTGCTTTTCCTGCTGGCCTACAAGTACAGGACTCTGAGGAACATCACACAACTTCTAACCTCAGTGGAATAATGATTTCTATTCCCACCCTGATCTTATGCCTCCTTTGTAATATTTTCCCGCGTCAATCACAGAGGGGATAGACTGGCCCAAAGCTTGATAGTCATAGAAGGGATAGGGGCGGAAAGCAATAATGCAATAATAAGAGAAAGAAATCTTAAGGATTTTGAGATTTTACTTTTGAAGCAGCAGTATGTTTCCACTGTACTGAAACTTATATGACAGACAGTCAGATTAAGAATCATAGTCATTGTAAAAGGAAAAAACTTCAAAGACCAATTCACGTTAGGTTCAAGCAAGGCAACCTTTATTACTTGCAGCAAGGAGACAAAGCATGTAGGTACAAGGTTTGTCTAGTTCTTCTGGTGATCAGTATGTTATTCTTATACAGTTCTCTCCATGCTACACAGAAAATGTTACTGTTCTACTGCTCACGTAATCGGACACAGCTTTCTGTATGTTTCACAGAAAATATTGCCAGGCTTATTGCTGACATAGCTAGATTATTTGTCAATTTGCAAAAAACATTTTGAGAAAAACAACCTGGCCTTGGGCTGATTTTAGCCCACCTTAACATTTCAATTCTTCAATTGTACAGTTCTAATACATGTTACATTTTATCTTCATTCAAGGTACATTTCTAGCTTTGGTACAAGTAATGCTGACTATGGTTTATACTTTCAAGCATCCATTGTTCTCTTTATCAAAGGTTCTAGCAGCTGCATATTTTTTCATAGCATAAGCAGAAATTAAATATCTCTTTGTTAGGTCTCATGACATTAGCAGAAATGAAATGCTTCTTATTATTTTCATGACATTAGCAGAAATGAAATGTCTCTTGTTAAGTTTCTAATAGTTGTGCAGATTCATGCAGTGTGAACAGAATAAATGTATTAACCCTTTTAAACTTTAAATGCTTATGCACTAAGCATGCATATTACTATTATATATTTTTCTAACAGTCATATAATGAGCAGATTGTTGTACAGATGTTTTCTCAGCTTGTGTGTATTGCTTATGTGTATGTCTATATATATATATATATATATATATATATATATATATATATATATATATATATATGTGTGTGTGCATATATGTGTGTATATATATATATATATATATATATATATATATATATATATATATACACACACACACACACACACACACACACACACACACACACACACACACACACACACACACACATATATAGATATTTATTTATTTGTATGTGTGTAGATCCTACTTATAAAATTAGAAATGCTACGTATAAAGGAATGGAGCCAGTGTACTGTATGTTTGTGTATGCACACGTGTGTGCATAGGGTTCTGACATAATGATCCCGACACACACAACAACCGACATCACCCGACACAACATGACATATAGGCGGTCCATACAACACCACACATAACCCTAACCGACGAACAACTAACCACACAAACGAAACCCATACAAAACACAAACAAAACCCCATCAAACCAACCACACACACAACACCAACACACAAATCCAAGCAAGCACACAAAACCTTACCCTAAAACCCGTCCCACTATCACTGTCGCACTACTACCTACCGCTCCCTAACTCACTCTCTTAACCCTATAAACCCTCAACCCTAACTCACCTATCCCTAACCTAACTCCTCTTCTAAACCCTTTCTTAACCCCTAAACCCCTTAACCCTAACACCTATCCCCACAGACCCTCAAATGTCTCAACTTACCACCCTACTCGCCTAGAACCGTCAATACATACACTATACTCACCTTATCCCCTTCACCGGCGTTGGTGTTGTCACGTTGTTGCCCGTCCTGTCCGGCATCCTCGGCTTGCAACCCGCGATTGGCGTCCCGGTCTTCGCTTCGATCTTCTGCTTCTCTGTTCCGATGTCACGGTTCCGGTCTTCTTTCGCAGGTAGAACCGTGCATAGATATTTTCTGATCATTGTGTGTGGAGAATTTGCATGTTCATGTGCCTGCATGAGTTCTCCTGGTACTCCATTTTCTTCCCACTTTCCAAAAGCATGCTGGATAATTAGTTACTGTAAACTACTCACTCACTCACTCACTCACTCACTCACTCACTCACTCACTCACTCACTCACTCACTCACTCACTCACTCACTCACATATATATATGTGTGTGTATGTATGTGTTTGTGTGTGCTTAATTTACCCTTGCCCATCTGAAAAGGATATACCTGAAAAGTTTCCATGGACTAGTTCACTTAGCCAGGTAACAAAATTAAATGAATTATAAATATAGTGGTGCAGTGGATAGCATTGTCACCTCAAAGCAAGAAATTCCCTGGTTGGATTCTCATCCTGGGCCTTTTATGCAAAGTTTGCATGTCCTCCCAGTGTTCATGTAGGTTTCCTCCCACATCCCAGAGGCTTGCAGGTGGTGGATTGAACAATCTAAACTGGCTACAGGTGTGAGTGTGTGTGCAAGTGTATGGTATGGAAGAACAACCATGGCAGGCTAGCCATCAGGTGGTGAACACCTTGGTTCTAGATGATTGTCACTGTTGAAGTAACATCCCAACCCCATGTGCAAAAATGGGAGAAAGGGGTTGTGGATGGATAAATGCATGAGTGTATGTATATAGAAACTGATGCCATGTACCAGGCTAGATGTTTTTTCCCGTGCAGTCGTCACTTGACTCCAATGCACTGACAAATCATAAATGAAAGACATAACACCCTCATGATTAAAAAATCTAGTTACAGTTCCTGAATGAAGAGGCTGTCCAGAGAGAGATGGTGATGGTTGGAGGGTAATAAACACTCACTGCAGATGATGTTCTCATAAATAAACTGATGTGATGAGCACATATCTGCTAGAAATGACCTCAGAGACCCTCTGTAATGTGTAACTGTCTGGAAGAATCACAAGCCTCAAAAGTTAACCTTCTCTATATAGCTGGGGCAAGACCAAAACGCATGGGCTAAGAAGGTGGAGTCATGAAGCACCGAGGAGTCAAAGGAGGCCTGAATCCCGGAGTTATTTCCTGGGTAGTAGTGCATAATGAAGACTGACTAAGTAGACATGACACTTATGTCCAGATGGAGATATTCTTGAAACAAATACTGAAAGCAGTCATACCTCTGGAAACTGGGTTTTGACAACAGAGTTTTACTGTCTACTGTTAGTCACCCATTGGGGGTAAAAAGGCAATGACCAGGTTCAGTCCACTTACCCCTTAAATAAATAAAATAACATAAATAAGAAATATTCCTCATTTCCTGAGGTGGGGATCAATGGGGTAAGGGCAAATGAAAGCTGCTGTTTGTAAACAACCCATCAGCTCCATTGAGGAGGTCAGAATGAAAATGGTCCAAGTTTAGGCTCAGGAGCAGTGAAAGGATTTTGAAATATCACAGTGATTTCATAAAAAATTATTTTCATTAGGAAGGATTTGTAAATCTTCAGTGCATTTGGTCCCATAATTCTAAGAAATCAGGTTTAGAAAATACACAAATCTGTGATGAAATAATGTTTTTATACTGCTTGTTTATCTCCATATCGCAATGGTGAGTTTGTGAAACTATATTGTAAGACAGAGCTCATTACATGTAGCAGAACTGGCTATTATAATAAAAACTACTCTGTGCTCATAAAACTGGTATTGTATGTGGAGAGTAATTTCTGTAAAAATATTTCTAAATGAGTACCGTCTTTTATTTTGGTTTTGAGATCCCAAGAGGAAATACCACCTGTGAACATTTCATTCATTGTAAACCAAATAATAATGTACCTGGTGACTTTTTAATAAATTGTACTGCAACATGAACAGAGGAGGAAGCATTCCTTGCTTGAGTCTTACATTCCTGTAAGTCTGTGTGTGGAATTAATAATTAACCAGTCGGTAAGATCTCTAACAAGATGGCATTTGAGTTTTTGTTAATGCTGATGACTTGGTACAAGTAAATATCCCATTAAGTGGCTGAGCAGAAAAAGCACACAAGAAAGTAAGTATTTTTAAGTTTAGTGTAATGTATTAATAAACAGGGAATTTCCCACATTCTTAATTGTTGAAAGGATTCTAGAACATATTGTTTATAATATCTTAAAGGAACAATTTTGGGTTTGTTCTTAAATAATGGTGTACCTGTAAGTGTCTTCTTACCTTTCAGTTAAATCTATGTGATTTAATGCTTGCCACTTCACGCTTATAAATGAACATTTCATTTTAACCCTTTTAGCATATTGTAGAGTTCCTTAAAGACCTTATGCAGCAGAGCCATTATGACAGCTTTGAGTAAATTGAGTACAAATGATTAGTCCAGATTAAATCACTTTAGCTAGCAGATCTAGGAGATTGTTTCTCTCGCTGATGCCCTCCCTGTGAGAGAAATAGTTGAAGTTTCAAGTTGATTATTGTAGTATTCGGGCTGGTAATGTGGTTGTTGTACTGTAGGGGCGCTGTGGGGAATTCAGCATGTACTGTTGGTTCTGTATTCTCTGGTAACTTGTGGGTTCCAGTGGATGTATGACTTGCAGAAGTTGTGAGATGTAGCATGGGTGCGCACCTGGAGGCTCTTAATAAAGAAAGGCCTTACAACTCCATAAACCGTGTGGTCTCCTTATTTCCCAGGATATAACAATTATTCAGTTAAGTAGGTAGACGAATGAGTCTTCTTGTTCACAGGGTTTATTTAGACTGACCAACATGGTATCAGCATTTTATCAGGGTGCTATAACCTTAAGGCTGTTTAATATAAAACAGGGAGAGTGCAAGGATAGTATAGACTCCCCCCCCCCCCCGTCATCTATATTGCACTGAGTGTAACCCTGTATGAGGAATTCTACATGCAGTATAAACTTGTTGATTACCGCGTATCAACCAACTATGGCTGACAAATGTCAGTAGGACAAAACTAGCAGTTTCTATTACACTCTTTCAGTTGTAGTAATACACTACTATGTGACTTTGGGAGTCATAGTAACTATTAAATGCCTGCTCTCATGTATATAATTAGTATAATATAATTAAATGCACAGGCTACAGCTTTGATAATTGTGTTTTTACTGCTGCATTTGAACATTGACATGTCTGGCGTGTACATCCATATACATATCAGTCTGCAAATGCATAATTAGTTCGTACTCTACAGTCCTCCTGTTTTATGTTTTTAACATGAAGAAAGACAACAGCATGAGCCTAAATGGTAGGCCATTACCTAATAAGTTATATGTCACATTACTTTCATGCTGGTATCATTTACCTGGGTCTGGTGTTGCTATGTCTAAATTAGTGTCAATGAACTCCATTTAGTATTATGTGTGACTAAAATCAAACACATATCATTGCAAAATTCTGTGGAAACAAAACAGAAGGTAAAAAATATTGATTTAATCAGTAAACACCTTTGTCTTATAATACCATTAAAATGAGACTTCATTAGACTGATTAATGAGAAGCTCACCACTTAAATAACAGATGTAAAATTACACAATCAAACGTGTACTGATATGCTATTGCAATAAAGGAAATTTAGTAAATTAATATTTTAAATATTTGTGAAATACTAAATGCCTAGAAAAAACAGAAAAATGTAATTTTATGTAAAGCACCTCTCATCGATTTAGTACCTATAAAACCTGGAGCAATGCAGGGATCGAATATATCTGCCACTGTGAGGTCTGAGCAATTGCATCATTTTTAAAAGTTACTTAAAAGGCAGGCCACTTAATACAACAATAACTTTTTATACATTTGTTCTGTTTTCTGTATATTCACTGTTTCACAGATATTTTACATATTCATTCCTTTAGGTCTTATTTTAATAGGTTATTGGCACAAATGTGATTTCAAATGCACTATTTAAGAGGTATTTATGTATTTTTTTCATTTTCCATCTGTTTACTGGGCATGTCCAACTGGGCCAGAGGCCTGTTTTCAACAGAGGCCCAGGGAGAAAATCTACTTTATTTCCATTATTTAATAAGTTTGATCAAGTGCCTTTTAATGATATTTTGGGGCAAAAAAAATAATTCTCTTCTGTTGTCATGGAGTTCTGCAGCAATCTTCTGGTTTTGGATTTAGTTTTGCTTTATCTGAAGGTTTGGAGACACTTGTTTACAGTCTTTTTATTTTGGGATTATTATTATGATAAAGAATGAAGATTACTTTGGTTTGTTAATACAGCAATAAACTGCAAAATCTCATGCTTAGAAGTTTTATATTTACAGTCAAAATGACTGCAGATATTCATTTTATGGAAATTTTAATGTTTTGCAGTTACTACTTTACAGTTAAACCAATATAATATTTATACTCCCTTATCCATTTTGTATAAGACGATATGCTTTTAATTTGATATGACAAGATCTCTGTGATTACCCTCTGGCCCACTGGCTTTGAAATAGTGACCAAGATGGACCCTTTGGGAAATCTTCCATGAGGAGAGCTACAGCATCAGTATTGTGGTTACTCTGGTCTTTCCTACGCACACACACGCGCACACACATGCACACACACACATTGTGTGTGTAAAAAATGATATCACAGGGAAAACTGGTACTTTTTGAACATCAAAGGTGCTGGCTGAGCCTCCTTCAAAACTAAGAAAAAAGAAGCACGAACTGTAGCCAATCTCAGTTATGAATTATTATAAATAATGCATGTCATGTGAACTGGAGTTAGACCTGAGGAAGCTCTGTTAAGGGTGAAAGTGCTCATCTATTTCTTCTTCTTCTTCTTTCGGCTGCTCCCGTTAGGGGTCACCACAGCAGATCAACTGTTTACATTTCTTCCTGTCCTCTGCATCTTGCTCTGTCACACCAACCGCCTGCATGTCCTCTCTCACCACATCCATAAATCTTATCTTAGGCCTTCCTCTTTTCCTGTTACCTGGCAGCTTCATCCTTAGCATCTTTTTCCCAATATACTCTGCATCCCTCCTCAGCACATGTCCAAACCAACGTAATCTTGCCTCTCTGGCTTTGTCTCCAAACCTTCCAACCTGGGCTGACCCTCTAATATACTTATTCCTAATCCTGTCCATCCTCGTCACACCCAGTGCAAATCTTAACATCTTCAACTCTGCCACGTCAAGCTCTGACTCCTGCCTTTTTGTCAATGCCACTGTCTCCAACCCGTATAACATAGCTGGTCTCACTACCCTCTTGTAGACCTTCCCTTTCACTCTTACTGGTACTCGTCTGTCACAAATCACTCCTGACACTCTTCTCCACCCACTCCATCCTGCCTGTACTCTCTTCTTCACCTCTCTTCCACACTCACCATTACTCTGAACTGTTGATCCCAAGTACTTAAACTCATTCACATTTGCCACCTCTACTCCCTACATCCTCACCATTCCTCTGTCCTCCCTCTCATTCATACACATATATTCTGTCTTAGTCCTGCTAACCTTCATTCCTCCTCTCTCTAGAGCATATCTCCACCTCTCCAGGGTCTCCTCCACCTGTTCCCTACTCTCACTACAGTTCACATTGTCATCTGCAAACATCATAGTTTTTTTAAAAAACGGGTGGAAAAAGGGCGGGGGGGTAAATTTTTTCCCCCCCCTTTTTCCAATTGGGGGCAATTTTTTGGAAAAAAGGGGCCAAAAAATTTTTTTTTTTCCTGGGGGGTTTTTAACAAGGGTGGATGACCAGGCCTACACCCCTGCCAAATAAAGTGGAAGCCATTCAACAGGCACCAGCACCCACAAATGTTACAGAACTGAAAGCCTATTTAGGCTTACTCAACTATTATAACAGGTTCGCCAAATCTGTCAACCCTGTTAGCTCCTTTACATAAGTTATTAAGGAAGGAGGCCCAGTGGTCGTGGCAAGAGGAACAGGACAGAGCGCTTGAACAGTCAAAGGAACCAATGCAATCTTCAGAGGTTTTGGTGCACTACGCAGTCACAAGGACTTAATTTTGTCATGTGATGCCTCACTCTATGGATTAGGGCTGTGTTGGCACACCGGATGCCAGATGGGCAAGAGAGACCCATTGTCTTCATGTCACTTAACTTTGACACCAGCGGAGTCAAACTATTCCCAGTTAGATAAAGAGGGTTTGCCTGTAATGTTTGGAATCAAGCTATTTCACAAATACCTCTATGGGAGGAAGTTTACTATTTGCACCGATCATAAGCCTTTGTTGTCATTATTCAACGAGATGAAAGCAGTACCGCAGATGGTTTCTCCCTCAAGATTCAGAGATGGGCTGTAACGCTGAGAGCTTATGAATACGAGATTGTTTATAAGCCCGGAAACACCATAGTAATGCAGACGCTTAAGTCGCTTGCCAATGCCAGGGCATCTCCAGGAAGAGGAAGCGGAGGACCGAGTTTTGATGATGGAAGACATCAACGCTGGTGTCTGCCAGAGAACTGAGTGTTTGGACACACAAAGACCCGGTGCTTGCTAGAGAGCCAGTGGGTCCAGCAAGGCTGGCCAGTCCAACAAACGGATCCAGTTTTTCGGCCTTATGAGGTGAGGAAAACAGAGTTGAGTGTACAAGATGGATGCGCATTGTGGGGGCACGAAAGTGATAATTCCGTCCCCAGGAAGACGGCACTTTACAGCAGTTGCACCAAGGTCATGTGGGCATTACCCGAATGAAGGCCTTAGCCCGGTTATTTTTTGGTGGCCCAAGTTGGACCACGAGATTGAAGTCATTGTGAATGAGTGTAAAACATGTCAACAACATCGCGAACTTGCCGTGGCGGCCCACTACATCCATGGGAGTGGCCGAGTAGACCTTGGCAGAGACTTCATATAGATTATGCAGGACCTTTCATGGGGCCATGTTTTTGATAATCATGGATGCTCATTCAAATGGATGGATGCCTATCAAGTCAAGACGCCACTCTCTCGTTACCATTGAATGTTTGAGGAGGAGTTTCAGTAGCCAAGGACTACCAGAGACTATTGTATCCGATAATGCTTCATGTTTCACGAGTGAAGAGTTCTAGGGTTTTCTGAGGAAAATGGCATCGCACACATCACCTCAGCACTCTACCATGCAGCTACAAATGGTTGTGCTGAAAGGGCTGTTCAGACTTTTAAAGCAATGATGAAAAAGTCTGGAGAAGGAAGTATGGCAGCAAAGTGTCAAGGGTGTTATTCAACCATCGATTACACCACAATCTACCACGGGTTTGTCACCTGCCAAGATGTTGCAAGGACGGAGATTGAGATCCATGTTGATCTAGTGCATCCAAACGTCCGAGCTAAGGTGGAGGGGACCCAGTGGAGGCAAAAAGAATGTCATGATCGACTTACGGAGAGAGCGAAGTTTTCTGAGGGAGATGGTGATGACGCCAAATTTCAGTTATGGACCTAAGTGGATTCCAGGGTTCATTGTAAAGAGCACAGGTCCATTATCGCATTCAGGTGAGGTTGAATGGAGATTTCTGGTAAGGCACATGTAGACCAAATTTCATGGAGCTTAACAGAAGAAGGATGCCATGGAACTGCCGCCTCGAACTACCGCTAAGTTCGAACCAGGGCTCGCAGTGGCAGGAGGATCGCCAACTGAGGGAGACCGCCGAACGTGGAAGGAGGGGTTCCCGAGATCCAACCGCGCTAGGAAGGACACACCGATACCGGAAGTGGTAACTGTGACACCGAGTCACCTAAGGTGGTACCCTGCGCCGCTCTAAGCGTGCTGGTTAAACCTAGTTACTTGAAGGACTATCAATGTTAACAAAAGTGCATGTATAGATTACCAGCCTACAAATAGTAGATTGTATGGTAACCAGTCAATAACTAGCCTGTTATTTACAAGTAAGTGATTAAATGCATTGTGGAACTTGCTCCCTAGTTTTGCTTATGTAGGAAATTGTGTCTTAGCTTAAAAGGGGAGGAATGTAGTATTCGGGCTGGTAATGTGGTTGTTGTACTGTAGGGGCGCTGTGGGGAATTCAGCATGTACTGTTGGTTCTGTATTCTCTGGTAACTTGTGGGTTCCAGTGGATGTATGACTTGCAGAAGTTGTGAGATGTAGCATGGGTGCGCACCTGGAGGCTCTTAATAAAGAAAGGCCTTACAACTCCATAAACCGTGTGGTCTCCTTATTTCCCAGGATATAACAATTATTCAGTTAAGTAGGTAGACGAATGAGTCTTCTTGTTCACAGGGTTTATTTAGACTGACCAACATGGTATCAGCATTTTATCAGGGTGCTATAACCTTAAGGCTGTTTAATATAAAACAGGGAGAGTGCAAGGATAGTATAGACTCCCCCCCCCCCCCGTCATCTATATTGCACTGAGTGTAACCCTGTATGAGGAATTCTACATGCAGTATAAACTTGTTGATTACAGTATCAACCAACTATGGCTGACAAATGTCAGTAGGACAAAACTAGCAGTTTCTATTACACTCTTTCAGTTGTAGTAATACACTACTATGTGACTTTGGGAGTCATAGTAACTATTAAATGCCTGCTCTCATGTATATAATTAGTATAATATAATTAAATGCACAGGCTACAGCTTTGATAATTGTGTTTTTACTGCTGCATTTGAACATTGACATGTTCATGGCGGTACATCCATATACATATCAGTCTGCAAATGCATAATTAGTTCGTACTCTACAGTCCTCCTGTTTTATGTTTTTAACATGAAGAAAGACAACAGCATGAGCCTAAATGGTAGGCCATTACCTAATAAGTTATATGTCACATTACTTTCATGCTGGTATCATTTACCTGGGTCTGGTGTTGCTATGTCTAAATTAGTGTCAATGAACTCCATTTAGTATTATGTGTGACTAAAATCAAACACATATCATTGCAAAATTCTGTGGAAACAAAACAGAAGGTAAAAATATTGATTTAATCAGTAAACACCTTTGTCTTATAATACCATTAAAATGAGACTTCATTAGACTGATTAATGAGAAGCTCACCACTTAAATAACAGATGTAAAATTACACAATCAAACGTGTACTGATATGCTATTGCAATAAAGGAAATTTAGTAAATTAATATTTTAAATATTTGTGAAATACTAAATGCCTAGAAAAAACAGAAAAATTTAATTTTATGTAAAGCACCTCTCATCGATTTAGTACCTATAAAACCTGGAGCAATGCAGGGATCGAATATATCTGCCACTGTGAGGTCTGAGCAATTGCATCATTTTTAAAAGTTACTTAAAAGGCAGGCCACTTAATACAACAATAACTTTTTATACATTTGTTCTGTTTTCTGTATATTCACTGTTTCACAGATATTTTACATATTCATTCCTTTAGGTCTTATTTTAATAGGTTATTGGCACAAATGTGATTTCAAATGCACTATTTAAGAGGTATTTATGTATTTTTTTCATTTTCCATCTGTTTACTGGGCATGTCCAACTGGGCCAGAGGCCTGTTTTCAACAGAGGCCCAGGGAGAAAATCTACTTTATTTCCATTATTTAATAAGTTTGATCAAGTGCCTTTTTAATGATATTTTGGGGCAAAAAAAATAATTCTCTTCTGTTGTCATGGAGTTCTGCAGCAATCTTCTGGTTTTGGATTTAGTTTTGCTTTATCTGAAGGTTTGGAGACACTTGTTTACAGTCTTTTTATTTTGGGATTATTATTATGATAAAGAATGAAGATTACTTTGGTTTGTTAATACAGCAATAAACTGCAAAATCTCATGCTTAGAAGTTTTATATTTACAGTCAAAATGACTGCAGATATTCATTTTATGGAAATTTTAATGTTTTGCAGTTACTACTTTACAGTTAAACCAATATAATATTTATACTCCCTTATCCATTTTGTATAAGACGATATGCTTTTAATTTGATATGACAAGATCTCTGTGATTACCCTCTGGCCCACTGGCTTTGAAATAGTGACCAAGATGGACCCTTTGGGAAATCTTCCATGAGGAGAGCTACAGCATCAGTATTGTGGTTACTCTGGTCTTTCCTACGCACACACACGCGCACACACATGCACACACACACATTGTGTGTGTAAAAAATGATATCACAGGGAAAACTGGTACTTTTTGAACATCAAAGGTGCTGGCTGAGCCTCCTTTAAAACTAAGAAAAAAGAAGCACGAACTGTAGCCAATCTCAGTTATGAATTATTATAAATAATGCATGTCATGTGAACTGGAGTTAGACCTGAGGAAGCTCTGTTAAGGGTGAAAGTGCTCATCTATTTCTTCTTCTTCTTCTTTCGGCTGCTCCCGTTAGGGGTCACCACAGCAGATCAACTGTTTACATTTCTTCCTGTCCTCTGCATCTTGCTCTGTCACACCAACCGCCTGCATGTCCTCTCTCACCACATCCATAAATCTTATCTTAGGCCTTCCTCTTTTCCTGTTACCTGGCAGCTTCATCCTTAGCATCTTTTTCCCAATATACTCTGCATCCCTCCTCAGCACATGTCCAAACCAACGTAATCTTGCCTCTCTGGCTTTGTCTCCAAACCTTCCAACCTGGGCTGACCCTCTAATATACTTATTCCTAATCCTGTCCATCCTCGTCACACCCAGTGCAAATCTTAACATCTTCAACTCTGCCACGTCAAGCTCTGACTCCTGCCTTTTAGTCAATGCCACTGTCTCCAACCCGCATAACATAGCTGGTCTCACTACCCTCTTGTAGACCTTCCCTTTCACTCTTACTGGTACTGCCTGTCACAAATCACTCCTGACACTCTTCTCCACCCACTCCATCCTGCCTGTACTCTCTTCTTCACCTCTCTTCCACACTCACCATTACTCTGAACTGTTGATCCCAAGTACTTAAACTCATTCACATTTGCCACCTCTACTCCCTACATCCTCACCATTCCTCTGTCCTCCCTCTCATTCATACACATATATTCTGTCTTAGTCCTGCTAACCTTCATTCCTCCTCTCTCTAGAGCATATCTCCACCTCTCCAGGGTCTCCTCCACCTGTTCCCTACTCTCACTACAGTTCACATTGTCATCTGCAAACATCATAGTCCACGGGGACTCCTGTCTGATCTCGTCTGTCAACCTGTCCATCACCTTTGCAAATAAGAAAGGGCTCAGAGCTGATCCTTGATGTAATCCCACCTCCACCTTAAACGCATCTGTCACTCCCACCGCAGACCTCACCGCTGCCACACTACCCTCGTACATATCCTGTACCACTCTTACATACTTCTCTGACACTCTCGACTTCCTCATACAATACCACAACTCCTCTCTAGGCACCCTGTCATATGCTTTCTCTAAATCCACAAAGATACAATGCAACTCCTTCTGACCTTCTCTGTACTTCTCCATCAACACTCTCAGAGCAAACATCGCATCTGTAGTGCTCTTTCCTGGCATGAAACATGCTGCTGATCACTAATCATCACCTCCCTTCTTAACCTAGCTTCCATTACTCTTTCCCATAACTTCATGCTCTGACTGATCAGTTTAATCCCTCAAAGTGCTCATCTGTTTAATTTTTTAAATAAAGAAGTACTGATTTCCACACAAGTTATTAACGTTTGATTACGTGAAGTCTCAGCTATTATTGGCTGCAGTTCCTTGCTCTTTTTTCTTAGTTTTAAGGAAGCACAGCCAGCAGCTTGAATGGTCAAGAAGTACCAGCTTTTCCTGTGGTTTAACTGTGGAGACATTTAAGACTAGTAAACTATTGCACCTCACTGCAAGGATCAATTCTTATATATATATTTGAGTGTGTGTGTCTCACATGGGTGGTGCAAAAAAAAAATCATTGAATGTTCACTGAAGGTAGTTTTGGTCAATATTTTTTCACTTTTTTTTTACATTTGCAGAAACTACCTTCAGTGAATCTACATAAATCCAAGACAGAGGGGTGGGGTTTGTAAAGCAACCAATCAATCAACACAGCCAAAACAGTTTTTGGAAGAAAGGAGGAAATCAGAGTGCTTATAGAAAGTCATGTGGACTCGAAGGAAGTGTGCAAGTTCCAAACAGATCAGAAAAGGAGACAGGACTGAGACCTGACTCTTGGAGTTGCAAGCCAAAAACCTTAATTATAAATCCACAGTATTGCTTCATGCAAGATATTGCTTCATGCAAGATCAGCAATATTGCTACAGTGCATTAAATGTATGAATTATTTGCATGTAGCAGATAGCCATACTGCTCAACCTCATAATGCAAGAAATCTGGACAAAGCCGTAAATAATGGGGGGCAAAGACCAAAAAATAAGAACAATTTTAAATACTACTCTTATAAATTTAGAAAGAATGATACAAAAAGAGGTTTTGCTTATTCATGCATTTTCTGAACAGTATCATACCTCTCAACCAATCAGGGATAAATTTCAACAGAATCAGGGACAAAGCCAGAAAAAATCAGGGACAATCAGGGACACTTTTAAAATATTTGTGCTATTAATTTGAGACATTCACAGAATCACAGCATATGAATAATGTACGTTTTGTGAGGTAAAAGAAATCTACACCTCTTAATTATTGCCATTATTCATTAAGTTTAATTCACCAACTGTCCTCCAAAAGTCACCAGTTTTAGGAGGGATTAAGAGGGACAGAGCTAAAATTTGAGTCAGAATCAGGGATTTCCCTGAAAATCAGGGACAGTTGAGAGGTCTGAACAGTATGAAGTCTGAAACTTAAATGTCTTACATTATTTTCTAACTTTAGTCCTCAGTGATTTGCCAGAAAACAAAGAACTTTATGAGGAACAGATGAAAAACATGAGGCAAAAATCTAGACCTTCTGCAAAAATCTAGACAGTTGAGAGGTATGCTGACAGAGCGAAAATGCAGCTAGCAAACTGACGTGTATGTCATGTGACTTTTCTGCAGTGTAATAACATCTGTCATAGTTTTAGTCCCCTGACTGAAAAACAAATGGCCTTCCAAACGGTCAAAGGTGACTGTATCTGATTCCCATTCATTTCTGTTACAGGAAGCTCTTTACTTAGCTTGAACAACTCAACAAGAGACTGCGCTGGTTGGACTGGTGTTTGTTGAAAGTGACACAGTAAATTAATTGCTGTTGTCAAATTTTTAATTACATTCAGTCAATGGTGATGCAGTTCCCTGGTGATATATCACTGATGGTTATTGGAGTCATTGATTTTTTTAAAGGGAATTTGTATGTGTTTTCCATGAAGAAGCTGAAATGCCACTGTTGCTACATTACAGCCATTAACATCTGCCTTACATTCACTTTGAAATGCATACTGCTGCTTTCAGTAAATATAACAATGGTTTCTTAAATACACTATGTTTTGTGATGTTTCTGGACATTTGAAAAGCATAGTTTCAAGTAAATGTGTTATTTTCCTTCTTCGATTGAACTGCATAACCATTCTTGTGAAATGAAATACTGCATTAATAAAAATGATACTCATTTTTGGTAAGCACCTGCTTTATGCAGTTGTGTTTTTAATTCATTCTCGTACAATTCTTATGTCCCCCTTGCAGTATACTGATGGCATTAGTTTGGTTCATGGTTGGAATGAGTTTACTCTGTCTCCTGTCAAGCAAACTTTTTTTTACATAAAGTATTTACGCTAGAAAATTTATATCACAGTTATATAATGGAGATGTCATACAACAGCTGAAGCCTGCTTCTCCCGATTCCTCAAAACTGTGTAAAATTGTACAATGGTATTAGCATGATAACTCAACTGATCACTCAAAAGAAGTAAATCAAAAACTCCTTAAACATTTTTGGTATGGTGAGGTTACAAGGACGAAAGAGCTTAACCTCTGAATAAAATTAATAAATTATTTTTTATGGCCTGTTGTTCCTAGAGACAGCTTGGTGGTTATTTTTTTGTAGGGGAGCAAGCCTTTGCACCCTGCTATATACTGTTTTGCAGAAAGAACAACATGCAACAATGTTCTTCTGTTCTGCTCTTTCTCACCACCAATGTGATCCAATGCTGTAGAATAACACTGCAAGCAGCTGGGGAAACAATGTTCGAGCAACAAATGCTCATGCAAGTACAAACTTAAGCAAAAACACCTAGACAACAGATCTTAAGGCATTGTCTGACAAGGACTTACTGGGGAATCCTAAAATATTCCAGATGTTATCCAGAGTGTAAGTATGAGCATCATTTCCTGGATTATGCCAGCGAATCATTCAGAAGCGCAACTGAAGAGACGTTTTGCAGAGGCAGGAATTATTCAGAAATTGTTAGTGACCTATGGAGACAGAAGTATATGGCCAGTGGTAGGTGAATAATTCTGTAGTTAACTGCATATGTTTAATTTTACACTACTTGGTTTGGCCATCTATAGATGACCAGCCTTGTAGTGAACTGAACTTTTAATTTTAAACAGATGGTTGTAGACTAGCTCAAGATTATGCAGAAGTTTTCTGAGTTTTGAGCAGTACTCCAAAAAACAGAACTCCTGTTCTTGCAAGGTGGTTGAGAGCCAACCATACAAACTGTGGGGGAATGATACTTGTATATTTAGATAAACACATATATTTTAAATGCCTTGATTATATTTGTCATTAATTTAGTAACTGCAGTCAGTAAGAATAGTAATGCTATGATATTACTGAGGAATATAATCCCTCTTTGGTTTATCATTTCCCCGAGTGCTGGTCTTCGACTCTGGTACCACAGATAGCATAGCACTGGTCTAGTTATATATGCTCGTTTCAACTAATTATTGCAGGATCTCTTATGTGGAGATGTACTAAAGTGCTTTCCTTTACACTGACATATGACATGTAATCCATCTAATGTGAACAGTCTGTTTGATCCCCAGACGTCACTTATTTTGACAAATGATGATGCCTCACTACAGAAAAGTTTAGTTCTATGCCCAGATATGGCATCTTTTGGGATGTCTTATGTCATCCTGCTCATCATCATCATAATTATCAACCCCCATTTTCCATTTTCTACATGATGCCAGGGTATCACATCAACTGTTGCCATCTCTCTTGATTCAGTGTCTCTCTCCTACCTTCTTTGACAGACACGCATGACTGTCACAGGTGTTCTCTCATAGAATCCATCCATCTCTTTGCTGGATGCCCTCTTTTTCTTTTGCCTTCTTCCTGTCTGTCCCAAATCTTCTTTACCAGACTGTCTTCTGCTTTCCAGCACATGCCTGAAACACACTAATATGTTCGCTTTGACCTTCCGTGAAAATGGAGCTACTTGGGCTTCTGTTCTTATGTCCTCATTTCTTCATCTGTCCCACAGTGTGCATTCTACCACCCATCTCAGGCAGTTCATTCCCATTACCTCAAGCTTCCACAACTGTTCTGCCTTGACTGCTCAGGTGCCAGTTGGCTGCAGCCCCTCTGATTCTAACTTTAACTCCTCATTCAGACTTCCCTTCTCTTCAACCACCCCTCCCAGATACTTGGAGCTGTTAATCTGTTCCACTAGTGTCCCCTTGTCTTTCAGTTTTCAGATTCTTCTGATTTCCCTCATTTGCTGCCATTATAACTGTCTTATCTGTACTTAGTTGTATCCAACGTGTTTTCAGTTTTACATTCCATTCCCATATCATTTGCTGAAGTTCTTGTTCAGAGTCTGCCTGTAATGCTACATTGTCTGCATACAAAAACTTTCATTTGTTCCTTCCCACCTGTTTGCTAGGTGCAGAACTGAACCCTGATGCGCAGCCGCTCCCAGTGGGAACCCTTGAACTGTTCATACTTGTGTTATTAGGTCCTTGTACGTAGCCTGCACTAATTCCATCAATGCTTTTGGTACTTTGAACCACCATAGGACTACCAAAATAAGCTTTCTTAGGACCTTGTCATCTGCTTTCTTCAAGTCTAGGAATACCCACTTGAACTTCATTTCTAGCTTATTCTCATGTGTCTGTCTCACTGAAAATATTGAGTGAGTTGCGCTGCATCCTGATCTGAATCCAAACTGCTCATCTCCCATCTTACTCTTTAATACTCTGTATATTCATTTTTATATCACCGTCTCTAGCACTTTCATGCAGTGTGACAGGGATTTGATACCTCTGTACTGCCCATAGTTGTGAATGTCCCCTTTGTTCTCATATACTGGGACTAGTATGCTTATTCTCTAGTTATCTGAGATCTGCCTTTCTCTCTGCTCCTATGAATACCCCCAACTCATCCAACAACTTGATCATACATCATGCCTGCCTGGCCCATTATGATCTGGGGCATTAAACTCCCATGCTGGAGTAGGACTGGATTATTCTATACCACCCGAGTTTGTTTTTCTACTCTGGCTCTTTCAGATTTGTGGATTTTTTATGCCTTATACTTGTGGTCATGGAGAAAGAAAATGGATTTTAATGCCAGGAAAACAAAAATTTTGTACTTTGGCAAAATCAGTCCCAGTTACCATATGCCATAAATGTTAAATATGAAGGTGAGAAGATTATTAAGGAATTGGGTACTGTTGCAGATAGAAGACTTTTGCAGGGGAATAGTGTACAAGTGACAACTAGAAATTATATCTTACTAAGTATAACTACTGGGGAAAAAAATTAAAACCTATAATTGAATGTTGTTTTCTTTCGGCTTAGGGGTCGCCACAGCGGAACTCCGGTCCGCTAATGATTGGCAGTCTAATTTTTTATGGTGCTGAAATGCCAGCCCGATGCCCGACCTTCAACGAAGGCATGCCCATTCACGCATGTCCTTCGAATGCCACTCGACCGCGAGGAGGACATGCAGACTCCACACAGAAGGCGCTCCAGCCGAGAATCGAACGGGAGATCCTCTTGCTGTGAGGCGACAGCGCTACTGCTGCACCACCGTGGCTTACAAAACCTATAATTGAATACGGTACACAATTACTCTCACTACTACAGGTTGGAAAGGATAAAAATATATTATACTAGACTAATCACTAGAGTTAAGAAAACAGTCTAAAAAGACTGTCATTATATTCCATCATGTATAGATTGTTAAGAGGGGATTTAATTTGGAACTATAAATGCGTGAATGACAACATCATGGCAACAACACAAGGACTTGAATTTAGAGTACATGTTATGGGAACCAGGAATGACTGAAGACATTGAAAATGGGTACAAATGCTCTTGAAAAATAGGTATGCCAGGCCAAAAATCTGCACACCTAATTAGCATACAATTTGAATAACAAATAACACACAAGTCTTCCTACTTGAAGTAGAAGTACATGTTTGAAAAAAATGCTAGTGACAAAAATATAAGCATATTATGAACAACACAGTGTAAAATCTGAGGATGTTAATAAAAGATAATGTAAAAATCTGCCTCAGAGTCATTTATTAAACAGAGATGTAAAATGTGGGTCCTCTTTTGTTAAATTATTAGTGCCACCAATATATTGGTCATGTAGTCTGGTTTCCTGTGCACTAAACAGCTTAAAATCGTATGTGATAGGTGGCAAGGTTAAGAAAAAAATTTGATTAGATAAATCAAGGTTGACAATAGGTGCATATCTCCAAAAAAATTACATCATGCAAAGGGGTAAATCAAGCATTAAAACTGGTAAATACCTCCAATATAGGACAGTTGAGAGGTCTGCCTTCCTCTGCCTCATCAGTGGGAAGCAGATGATAGGGTGTGAAATGTACTGTAAGCATTTTTTCTGTCCTATACCATTTGTCTTGTATGTGTATACTTAAGCTTGCCTACTCTGTTTTTTCAGTACAGAGAAGCAACGGACAGTTTTTGGTGTTTCATAATTTGGTAGAGCCTCTTCTATCAGTGGGGTGTGGATGACATCTGTGCCAGTCTACTGGCCATGTAATCTTTTTTCATGTTGTGTCATCCTTCTGTATGACGATTTGTGAAAGAGGTGCAGCTATGGTCATCATGGACTGCCCTGACCAAGTCCTCTGGAACTAAGCTGCCAGCAATCACCATGTCTGCCTCTTACAAGGGGGACAATGGTTCCACTGCTGGATGTAAGCACTCACCGAGTCACCAGGGGAGCAACAAGCTCATAATGTTGGCCACCCAAATGAGTAATGCCTGGACTTGTTGCCATCTGGGCCAGCCCCATTCCACCTATGCCAGAACCTTACCCTATCACCAGCCTTGTGCTGTCCTTCCCTTATGGATTATAGGTTCGTAGATGGGTTCATAGATTAGTACTAGGCTAATTACTCTTTTCAGCAATTTTAAGCCTAGCAAATTACCCCATGTGAGAATTAAACCCTGCACCTTGTGTCTGTAAGGTAAACACCTTAACCATTATGCCAGCCTCTCAGTTTATGTAGTGCTTCAGTATCCTTGCTCTGTATAGATTTCTCTAACAAGTAATGTTTGTGTTTCGCTATAGTAGTTCAGTCAAAGACAGACACACAAATACAGAGAAAGCCCTCTGCTTAGGAACTATTATAATCACAGAAATGAAAGCATAATATTAATTCTGAGGTGGGACATGAGCCCAAGACCTTCAACAAACAATGCTGCTATTACTACCATTGGACCAACAACAACTTCTGGACAGATAGGTGCTGAGTTTTCCCTTAAAGACTCGTGTATCATTTCAGCTAGGAATCCCCCCAGCATGGTGATCAAATTGCAAACAGATCCACACATGTGTGAGCATGGTGAATGGCCCCTGCTTAGACTCGTGGAAATAGAAGGATAATAGCTATAATGTCATAGCTGCTATTCATGCCTTATAACACTTTAATGACCTCATGACCTAGCCTCAGCTTGTACATTTGTAGGTTGTAATTAGCAGTGAAAAATGTAAACAGTGAGATGTCCCCAGTGTTATGCAGGCCTAGGCAATGTACATTCCTAAGTGATATGTGACTGGAATAGGACAAAAAAGATTGGAGAAACTTTATAATTTGTGGCAGGGAAAATAGAAATGAAGAAACTGAAAAAAATACTGTAGGGTTTGTAGGTCCACAAACTACATAAGGATGATATTGTAGTGAAAAAAGGCAACTTTAGCTTAAAATGAACTAGCCCTTAAGATCACTTAACAAATTCTTGTTTTCAGAGGTGGCCCATCTATAATGGCCTGGTTAATTAACTTGCTCATACCATCCAGTACTCAGAGAATGAAGGAATCAAACCCTTGGTTGTGGAACACAGCTGATTAGCACTAGTTTTTTTATATAGTCTCAAAAAAGTAACCCTTTCAGATGCTAGGTACCAGTGGTGGCTCCAAGTTTCCTTTTTTTTTTTTCCAGGTTATAGTAGGGGCATAGAAGCTAGCTGGTGGGGTAAGAAGGACGTGAAAAAAATACCAATAAAGTATAGAATACCTGATCATGTGCACATCTCCCCAATAATCCACTGTTAAAAATGAAAGACCATTTCCCTATGAAAAAACAGTGAATGCCATAATCTTTCAAATCTTGTCAATGTTCATTAAACACACACACACACACACACACACACACACACACACACACACACACACACACACACACACACACACACACACACACACACACACAAAATACTCATTTTCGTGCAATTACCAATACAACAGAGGTGGGAAAATGTCATGCACAAAGACATTTATGCTGCAGTAGCAGTAGAAAAATATTTCATTAACCCAAATTCAAGAACAGAAAGCTGGACTTATTTTGTTCTGTATTGCATTGTAAGGAAAATTATTTTTAAATAGGAAAGCACCAATAAAGGACCTTTGACTATACATTTAAGATAAAGCACATATCTTCTCACTGCAGTTGCTGGTGAATAGTAAAGTAGTTGAAATGGTGATAGCCATTTGAAATGTCACTAAAGTGAGCCCTGAAATGAGGAGACTGAATGGTTGAAAGAATAGACATATGTAGTCCGAGAAGCCATTTCTCAGAATATTCCCTTTTCTCCTAAGTATGGTGGTCTCAGAATTGGTATGTATAAGTTTTAGGGGTGTGGGGGCTTGCCCCCACATGGGGAGTGTAGAGATGCTTGTCCATGTGTGAAAACTAGTTTTAAGTTTAAGAGCAATTTTTGAGATTCACAGGTTTTTGATCTTTTTTTTTGGGCTTTTCTACACTTTCAATTGCTTTGGCAATCGGCATTTCGGGTGCCAACATTTAAGTAGGGAGCCTCAAATGTCTGTTAAACATCCTTTGAAGTAGAAGCAAGACTGGTCAGTTAACAGCTCCTGGATTACAATGATAGTTTAACACTGCAGGAAGGATGCAATGTGGGAGAGGGTCTGTCAGCACTTGGACTAAATCTTGGAAGCCGTAAAACATGCAGTTCAGCTAGTTTATTTTGTTGAGCATTTACAACTATGGTTAGAGGTAAGAGCTGCTCTGAGAACACAAACCAGTGTGATTCAAGCAAAAAAGTAAAAATGACAATTGGTTCCATAAGCTGTGCAAGATGCCTGTGACTCACACTACTGCCATTCTATTTACACAGAAGGTAAAAATATTCCGTATGAGTAACTTGACTCACATAAAGGGGGCTTGAACTGATTTCAGGGGAAAAACCCTCTAAGATCACAGCAGAAGGTCCTTTGACATATAATAACCATAACCACGTAATGATTCTGATGCATTAAACTATTCAGAGTGCAAAGGTATAATGAAATAACTGACATATAGTGACAACCATAATTTATTTATGCCCTTTGTTGACTGGGCTATCCCAAGTAGGCCCAGTGACCACTTTTCAGGAGAGCGCTGCGGTTGTATTTATACTGACTAGGGGAAACTTGGCCAGGACAACAGAAAACTTTCCCTACTCTTTTTGATAATTACCATGGGATCTTTTACATCTACCTGAACTACTCCCAACTTAGGCAGATCAGATGGGGCCTCTGTTTAACATCTCGTCTGAAGGATGATACAGCCAGGAGTGCAGCATTCCCCTTATGCTACACTGCAGTTCAGATACTGGAAAATTAACTCAAGTACCTGGCATGTGAATAGAACCCGCAACTTTCTATATCCAAGGTGAGTATGCCACCGCTTGAGCTACTGCAACTGCAAATGCAATGTTAGGTTTTTTTAGCTCCCTCCAAAGAAAATAACACTGATAAAGACAAAAACTGTACCAAGCAAATGCAGCAACATGAACCACCTACTACTCTATTTCTGCTTTGCTGAAATAACATCAGTAGAAATAATTTAGATCTGAATGTTTTAGGGGTGGCATCATATCTCTCAACTTATTTGGTCAAAAATTCTGGACAAAGCCAAACATAATGAGGTAATAAAATCAGGAACAATTTTAAATATTACTGTAATTCAGTTAGGGTTTATAGAGTAACATGTTTTGTATCAATGTGTATTTTTGAAAAATAAGAGGTATAAAACTCTGCCTGGCCATACTGACTGATTTACCAGAAAATCAAAATTGCTGTGAGGGGCAGGACAAACGTTTGAAGTAAAACAGTGACCTTATGCACAAATCGGGACAGTTGGGAGGTATGCTTAGCACTCACTAGAGAATGCCTAGTCATAATAACCCATTCCAGGATTTGAATTCTTTGTTCGGATGTGCATTTTAGATGATGCAGTGGCAATTCTCTGAATAACATTTTAACTGTCTATGAAAAAATATAAGCAGAAGACTTTAAAAATGTGTTCTTTTAATGTCTGAGATAATTAAAAACACATTTCATTCAATTCTTAAGTGGAGGCATCTTCATTTTCATACAGTTTAGTATGGCTTGGCATTACCATAACAGCCTTAGCACCCTCAAGTAAAAGAATTAAAGAAACTGCAACCATAGTCAAGTAGGTGCTAGGATACCTGTCCTTGTAGAATGTTTTAAGCCTAGCCAATTTTTCTTTGGTGAGACTCAAACTCCGTACTGTTTGTTTGTGAAGCAGATACCTTAACTATTATACCAAAGATTATTCTGAAGTATGGAGAGAGGGGGAGACTCACAGCGGGTTAAAATGTTACTTCATACTTGATTTACCACATATCCAGTTCTTTTGCAGTTAAACCCCTGGGAGAAACAAGTTCCAAGAGTCGAAGGACCTAAATGAGCAAGCTAAGTAGCCCCCCCCAGAAAAAAAAAGCTCATCAATTAATCATGAAAAACAAGTAAGAACAAGTTTGCAATATCTTGAATTAGTCAACCTTCCTTCTTTAAAATGCAGGATACTACACTGCCTTGTATTATGTGGAACAACTGGATGAAACTTAATGTTTAGTAACAACTAGGTAGACTTATAAAAAGTTATTTGATATTATGATGCCCGTGCCT
Organism: Protopterus annectens; assembly: GCF_019279795.1. Taxonomy (NCBI): domain Eukaryota; kingdom Metazoa; phylum Chordata; order Ceratodontiformes; family Protopteridae; genus Protopterus; species Protopterus annectens. The sequence continues at coordinate 665,271,046 of NC_056751.1, read as the reverse complement.
TGGCCCAGCAATCAAGGAGCCTCAGTCCCCACCACTAACATGAGAGAGGGCGTCTCATATAGGAGAAAGGATAACAAATACACACAGTAAAGTGCAATTTCCCTTAAGAGCGCACAGAGATCACAGTCAGTCTGGGTCTGGTTGCTCCCTTGCCCTCCAGGTCCCCAATAAGACTCCCCACCGGCACAGCTATAGGGTCCAGATCTCAGCCTAGCTGGCAAGCTAACCTCCAGTACCCTCTCTGTCCAACCAGTGCTTCATGTCCCTGCCCAAGTAGCTGACACACACACACACACTTTGAGACAAGTATTTATGCAACTTCGCAGACACTCCTGGGAAAGGCTGACACAGATTCTCCAGCTGTGCCCCTATACCCAGACTATACGGTAGTAATTCCTGCCACCACCAGCTAATAATTATCAGCTACCCAAAGGCCCTTAAAAGGGTGTCCAATTATTACTGTGCAATATTATTATCCAATAGTAGTGTAACTTAAGCAATCAAGGCTTATTGGAAGGGCTTAGTGCAGGATCACTTATAAGCATGCAATGTACTCTAGAGCTTAAATTATCTTTACCTAAACCAGCCACAGTTAAAAGGTTTTAAAAATATTTAATAATAAATACTAAAAACACAAGACAATACTACTACACCACAGTGTTATTCAAGAGTTCAGAGATCACACAGAAACTTAAAATAATTCCGTAGTACAGTTCTGACATAACAGAAAACACTTAGTCTAATCTTTTCTAATTTCCTAGCTACAGCTACAGGAAAACACACTTCTAAGAAAGCTTACTTAAGAGAGCATAAGACAGTGCTGAGTTAGATGTCTAAGATCAAAATGCTTATAGTCTCTCTCTGAGCAATAGTTTTTTAAAATCACTAACAAACATTTCTGCTGGGCCCTGCCAGATTACATCATTTTGACACTTAGCCTGGGGTTCCCAGGCCAACAGGCTACATTATTTAGCAAGCTAACACCTGCTTAGGAAGCTACAATGATAAAAGACATGTCACATGTACACTCTAGTAATTATTCCTTAAGTAAAAAGAGTGTGTTAGCCCAGCCAGGCTGATTCTGAGCTCTACAGATCAAAGAACATAAAAAACATAATTTTAACTTCAAAAGAAAGATTTGAAATGCTTGACTTAGTTTTCCTTGGAGCAGATGACAATGTTGCCACATTGCTGAAATAGCATTTCTTTACATTTAAAACACAAACCTGTATTATACATTAATATTTACAAATGCCAGAATTATGTATCAAATTCTATTTGACTAGGCTGGCAGCCTTCACCCATTTCTACCAGTCTTCACAGATATACCCATCCTCAATTTGCTTGCCAGGACAATCATGTGGTTACAAAGTAAAAATTTATTTTTATATTATTTATAAGGCAAAAACTTTATACCGCAGTTGTAATATATTGTGTTTTACCACACACCCAGCTCTTCAAACGTTAAATTAAAAATGTTCAGCCCCATTCTCAAAAAAAATATATATAAATATATATATTCTTAGCATCTCTAGTTACAAATTGTCAGTGACAAGCAGTTTTAACCTTGTTCCCCATCTCAGTTTTTCAGTTATTTCATTCAACCCACTGTATTGCTAATAATTTGAGCTTTGACCCACATGTACTCGCGCACACATGCACACAGTCACACACACGAGTTACAACCACTTGTATGACTGCACACCCTGGATATTTGCTTAAGATCAAGTGAATGAATAAATTCATAAATAATGTCCCAGAAATGTATCTGAGCTCATTGATGTCAGAACCATATAGTGCAACGACCTCTGCCCTCTCATCTTCTTCTCTAAAGAGTCAGAAATAAGGAACAGAAAATCATGAACAGCTTTCTATTTCTCTTACAGTCTTAGAAAGGTGATAGAATAACAAACTTTGCATTATCGAGCATTTTCTGATCTGTCACTCACATGCTTGCCATGATTTAATGAGTGCAATCTCCAACAATTTGCCAGAAGGCACAAATTTTACAAGGAACAGACAGACTAAAATGCATTTCAATTGCTTTGCTCAAGAATTCTGCTAAAGACAAAACTATTTTGTGAATTTGTTAACCAGGTATACTCAGTGGTCAGTGTCCCTTATCAGGGGTAACCTGGGGACCTCTGCCTGGTTAAGTGACTTGCTCAAAGTACGCAAAAGCAGATGAAAGGATTCAAACTCTGCACCTTTGACTGTAGGAAGCAGTTCATTAATATAAGTGCCATACAACACCAAATCACATAATATGTTAACAGAACAGTAAGGATTCATGGATGTGCATTCTCTGAACAATAAAAACAATGAAACTTTAATGATTAGCATTATTGACTGACAGCAATCCTAAGTGATTATCATTAACAAGAAAAAATAAGTTAAGAAAGGTTGGGACATAAATATGTGGCAAACTCAATGATGTATTGCAAAATCAGAGACAGATGAGAAGCAAATGATTCCAATTCATTTAAAAACTTAACAGAGCAACAGTGTTTGCATCAAGATGCATTTTATGAACATTCAAACAACAAAAACTATGAAACTGTAATAAATGGCTTTGCTGATTAACTATACAACTTACAGATTCATCAGAAAAGGAAGACACAAGTGAAGGTCTGTCACTGACTGCATAAGATTAAAGCTATAAACCCTGTGTGAAGTGCTTCCTGCAGATGATACAGAATTTGACTTGTTTCACCACAACAGAGTGCTCCTGGGTGCCCCTTTACCTTGTTTGAAAGGTAGAGAAACAAAAAGATAGGGCACACATCTGATGCTAAATACCTATGTGCAAATTCTGAACTATAAGAGCAGAACTGGATCATGGTCATATGGGGCAATGGACTTGACCCCCTCACCACACAGCCATATCAGTACCTCATTATTTTGTTGTCTCTCCCCAGTTACCATAAAACACTGCTGAAGTCTGTCAGTGTGCAGCTAGTAGACCAACATAATTCTCAATTTGTTTGCTCAGGAGTTCTGGACAAAGCCAAAAGTAATTTGGGGAGGTAGGAGGACTGTCTGAGTGACATACTCAGTCACACTGTAGATGGGACAATTCAAACCCTGCACTTTTTACAACAGGAAGTAATGTGTTAAAGTCATAAACAGAAGATACAGGGTTTGGTTGCCCACTTTGAAGGAAATTATGTAGCCATAAAATGACCCAGAAGGGCAGCTAACTTAGTATTGGGGGTTGGAATAATTAAGGTGCTTACATCACAGACACAAGGTACAGGGTTTGATTCTCACCCTTGGGAAACATGGCTAAGCTTAAAAAGGCCACCTGTGGTTGTTAGCCTAATATATACCTATGAATAAGCTCAATTATTTTTTAAATGGGCCTTTAATCACATATATTTTTCTTCCTCTGCTTCAGCTGTACTTCCTGATTTACTGATATGTTAACTTAAGAATTCCATTTACCAGACACACAGGAATACTTGTTTCTAGTCCTTATATATGATTATAGTTTTGCAGGGTATCACTTTATTTGCAAGGGTCTCCCCTGATTAAAGGCATTATAGGTTCATAGGTATGAAAACAAAATCGTCACTGATTCTAAAGACAACCACAAAGCATTCTATAGCTATGTCAAGAATCTCAGTGGCAACACTCAGATCTGCTCTGAGTTACAGCACAATGGCACTAAATATACAGAACCAACTGATATTGCCAACATCTTGGCAGATAGGTTCAGTGCTAACTTTACCCCTCCCCCCCCCCCCCCCCCTAAAGGGCCCATCTCTATACCGGAAGAATGCAAAGTTCCTGTAATCATGGCTACACAGGTAAAAAACACTCTCTCCAAAGCCAAGAACACAGCATCCATGGGACCTGACAACATCCCAGGCTGCGTTCTACATGAGCTACAGAATGAACTGTGAACTGGCACCCCAACTAAGCACCATGTTCAATCATAGCCTCACCACAGGCTTTGTTCCCACTGAATAGGGCACAGTGACGGTTATCCCACTCCACAAAGGGGGAGCCATCATGGACCCTGGGAACTACTGCCCCATTAGCCTAACGAGCCTGGTCTGCAAGGTCATGGAATATATCATCATGGAACTTATAAACCAAGACATTGGTAATCTCCAAACTCTGGACCTCACCCAGTTCGGGTTTGTAAAAGGCAGATCATGTCTCCTAAACCTGATAGACTTCTTTGAAGTAGTCACTAAAGCCATAGGTGAGGGTAAGGTGGCTCACACAGCCTATCTAGATCTCGCCAAGGCTTTTGACACCATCCCCCATTCTGGAATTATAGATAAACTCACTAAACTAGGTATAAATCTCTATGTCACAAATTGGGTTGCCAACTGGCTCACTGACAGAACCCACACTGTGAAAGTAGCAGACTCCAAATCTGACTTCAGAACAGTGACAAGTGGAGCACCACACGGTTCATTCCTGGATCTTCTCCTGTTTGGTATCTACTTTTCTGAAGTATGCGCTAACACAGAAGGTCTGTGGTAAAAATGTTTGCAGATGACTGTAAACTAGGAGCCATAATTGAAACTCCTAACGATGTGGACATCCTACAAAAGGGCCTCACTGAGACAGATGCCTGGTGTCAAAGACTTGGCCTCAAGCTCAATGCCAAAAAATGCATTGTCATCCCCTTTGGTAAAAAAACACTGTACCCATGAGCTACCACATAGGTGGTAGTCTACTTAACACCGAAAGTGTGATAAGAGACCTTGGGACACAGGTGGACAGTAGTCTCTCCTTTGATAATCACATCGCCACAGTAGTAAGGAAATCCTTCTATGTGGCACACCTCATCACAAAAGGTTTCTCATCCAGGAAAAGAGGTAATTGTTCCCCTCTACTCGTCACTCATTAGACACCCATTAAAGAGTACAATGCCCCTTTTGGTATGTACCTCACAAGACATCTACAACAACTGGAAATGCCGCAGAAATATCTCACAAAGAGGATTACTGGCCTCAAACAGATGCCCTACGCAGACCTTCTCAAAAAACTCCAGCTTTACTCCATCGCATATCGCCTACTCAGGGGTGATCTCTGCCTAAAATACAAAGCTATGTCAAAGCCAGAGCTGTTGCACATGCTCCACTTAAAGAAGTCCCAATCCCTCCAAGTTACACGCTGTAAGGGACCTAAACCTTGTCACCACAATAAACAGAACAGGGATAGATTCCTGTCCCAGAGACTTCCCATACTCTAGAACAGACTACCTATCTATATCAAACAAAGCTCCTCATTAGCACTCTTCAAGAAAAATCTTGATGATTGGATGGGAAATAGGAAATTCACCTCAGGGATCACCTCTGTGGCTCTGCTCGGCAAGGGCACAGGAAAATAATTTTCTTGGGTGGCAAAAGCCAGGGTACTTTTTTGGCTAGGCTTGTATAGGCCCTAGGGCTGATAGCCTAGTGCCTACCTATGAACCTATGTTCTAGATAATAGCCCTGGAGCCTTTACAAGCCTATCCCATAGGATTACCCTGGCATCATGCCACCCAACCTTAGTTACCAGTGCCTCTGTCAAGTAGAGCCACTGGAGTGATCCCCTGGGTGAATTTTCTATTTCCCATCCACTCATCAAGATTTCTCTTGAAGAGGGCCAGTGAGGTGCTCTGTGAGGTGCTCTGTTTGACATGTATGGGAAGTCTATTCCATAGCATGGGCAGTCTCTGTGCTATGAACCTGTCCCTCCAGCATGTTCTGTTTATTGTGGTAATGAGGTTGAGGTCTCTGGAGTGTGTAGTGTGGAGAGATTGGGATTTCTTTAGATGTAGCATTTCTAACAGAGGTGGGTCAGACATGGCTTTGTAAATCAAGCAGAGATCACCTCTAAGTAGGCAATATGAGATGGAGAATAGATGGAGTTTTTGGAGTCTGTCCATATAGGACAAGTGTTTAAGGCCTAGGATCCTCTTTGTGAGATATTTTTGTGGCCTCTCCAGTTGTTGCAGGTGTCTAGTGAGGTACATGCCAAATGGGGCATTGTATTCAATGATTGGCCTAAAGAGGGAAGAGTAGAGGGAGATAATGACCTCTTTCTTCCTTGAAGCAAAACCCTTAGTAATGAAATGTGCCACATAGAAGGACTTCTGACCACAGTGGCAATGTGGTGGTCAAAATTGAGGTTGCTGTCAACCTAATTTCTCAGATCTCTCATAATGCCCCTTTGGGAGGAGAGAGGAGAAAGTTGGCACTGAATCTGTCGGCCAGTATATTGGCAATATCTGTTGGATATAGGAGGTACCGTTGTGCAGTAGCTCAGAGCAAATCTAGATATTGCCGTGAAGATTCTTTGCATAACTATAGAAGGCCTTGTGGTTGTCTTTACTATCTGCTGCAACTGCTTTCCTAGCTAGTTTTAGAGGATTTGATGAGGGATCTCAACTTTTTGTTGAGGCTGAAAAGGGAGTTTTTCCAGTCTTGGGACTTCACTTTATTCTGCATCAGTTTCCTCCTCCTGTTGTAGAATTTGTTTATGACAGGGGACCACCAGATTGGCTTCCTTTTTTTGGAGGAGAGTGTCTTGGTTCTATTGGGTATGGCAAGAGCCACGCATTTGTGTATGATTCGGCAGTCATGCAACTATTCTCCATTTACATGGGTGCCATGTAGTTAGCCACCTCTGTTTTTAGGAGCCCAAAGTTAGCTTTGGAGAGGTTTATCATGGTGGTTACCTTTGCAGGGGGTGGGGCATGTGGATTTCCAAACTGATTAGTTTGTGGTCGGATCTAACCAGATAGGAGTTGACTTCTGGTGTAGAGCAACAGTTGCCCATGTTAGTAATGACAAGGTCAAGGATGTTGCTACATCTAGGGGGGTAAGGATGAGCTGGTCCAGAGCACTGGAATTAATGAATTCCAGGAAATGTTGGGCTAGTGTATTGGTGCATGAGTGGTTTTCCTAGTTAATGGAGGGGTAGTTGAAGTCACCCAGTATGAGAGTATTAGGTTGGACCCTAATATTCTCCAGGGTGCTTAGGAACATGGAGTGTGAGTCTTGGGACATGGTTGGGGACCTACTGCAGGCTACGATCTGAATTGCTGTCTTACCCAATGTTAGCTGCGCCTGAAGTATCTCTGATACATTATGTTGGGCCACTAGTCTGGAGGTGTGCGCATTCTTTATGAATATGGAAACACCACCACCTTTGGAGCTTCGGTCCAAGTTTTGGGTCCAAAAGGTGTGGAATGAGTTATAGCTTAGTAGTGCAGGGGTGCTTGCTGCTGCCTTGAACCAGATCTCTTGTTACAGCACAAATGTCAGTGTTCTCCATTTTAAGCTTTGAGTGAGTGTATTTTGAGATTTAGACTTCTAGCATTGAGCAGCATGACCCTCAGATTGCATTTGTTTGTACCTGTTATGGTGGTAATTTGGTCTTTGGAACACTGCCTAAAAAGGTACTATAGGGATGGCAAGAGTCTTGGCCAGTGTCTGGAAGCCCAGGAGTGACAGATGCAGGCCATCTCTGACAAAGCATCGAGTTCTGTCAATCATGTCATCCCAGGGAGACAGATACTGGATCCCCTTAGAATGACACCAGAAATTTAGCCAATTGTTGAACTCAATCATTTTATGCTTGCACTGTGGTATCATTCTGGGTGATGGTAGAATGCTGCTCAGGACTATGGTCATACCTGCCTGGGCTACATAATCCAAGAGCTCCTCCATGTCTCTTTCATGTAGTCCAGGGAGGTACATCTCAGGTCATTCACACACACATGTACAGTGACAGAGTCATATTTGTACCTATTGTTGAGGGACCTGAGTGTGTGCATTATGTGGTGGATCCTGGCACCTGACAGGCAGCTGACTGTTACTTTCTCCTTATTCAACCTAGTGAGTGAGACATCAGTGTGCCTCACTATTGAGTCACCTATGACTAGTGTGTTGGGCATGCTGTTATGCCTTATGGGCTTTGGTTGAGTGGCACAGTGTTTGGGAGAGTTGTGTGTCTTGTGATTAGTGTTGTGTTGTGGTGGTGAAGTGCGTTTCTGCCTTGGATGCCTCTGCTCTTTGGGTGCTAGACTAATAAGCTAGTAAAAGTGCAGGAGAGGAGAGAACTAGCAGATCTAAGGGAAAAATTGAAGAGCACACTTCGGCACCACTCAGAAGCTTACAAACAGTGCTGGATACAGCAGATCTGTATCTGGACTAGACTAGTTACAGGAAAGGCGGGAAAACAAGCGCAAACGCTGGCCTTAACCAGAAAGATGAAATAGATGGAAAAACTGACCAAACGGCCAGTAAATTACAATTTCTGGGCCAGAAACCCCTGCTCTTGTGGTAGATAGGCTACCTAGTGCTTACCACTCCCACTGGTAAGCTAGAAGGCTTCAGCTCCAGTCATTGCAACCTCAGCAGAAAGGCTCATTGGATGCCTCCCACAGTGTACTAGTCTGTGGATTCTTTTCTTCTTAACACTTTTTTCTTATAGTAAAATTCCCCCATTGGAATTTTCTATATTCTGAAAAATGAACAACAAAGAATGCATTTTACTGACCACATATCTTTAACAGTTTTTGCTTTGGTTTAACATAAAAGTAAAGTAACATTCAGAGCTGAGAAAAGTCCATTTTTAGCTGTGAATCATTTCCGGTGGAGCAGAAACTCGGATTATGGAAACATTTTTTTTTCTGGATGTCACCAAAATTAATGTGAGTGGGAGACAAAGGCCAAAAACCAGGGGTAATCTTTAAATATTATACTAATTCAATTATTTTATGAGGTTCAGGACAAAAATATAAGGCCATATCAAAAATGTTGTGCAAAATAAGGGACAACTGAAAGGTATTCAGGGGATGTGTTGAACAGAAGCATACTGCAAACAACTTACCGAATGTTGTCCCTTATATTTTGAAGTCTCTTGATTTTTATTTATTAAAAATAGATGGCAGTTGTTTAATAATTGGTAACAAGCCTAGGTTCTTCAAAGTCAACCAAGTGCTGATAAAAGCATAATGAAGACTTCTCTACTTTTGATTATAGTGTTTAAAGAAAATATAACCTGACTAAAAGAGATCCTGGACAGAGTTCTGTTTAGTAATCGTATGACTATGACATATTTTCCTCCATGCAATAACTCCTTGCTTCATTGCTGAGAGTGAGCCAGTATTCATACAATCCAGTTGTTCTTTCATTAAAAATGCAACATTATGTATTTTTAATAGTTAGGAAAGTAAACCTGCATTTCCTTCTGTGCTGTCCAGCTATGTATGGACGAACATGTATACATAATCTAAAGCCAGGCATGTAGATGCTTCAGTACTAGGCTAGTTTAAGCATTGGGCATAAAACATATGAAGACAAATTCTCTGCGGACGGTATGGTATAAATATTGATTGCTGTTCACTGTGATACTCAATGTATAGAAAGTGAAGTGGTCTACAACATAGCATTCTGCTTTTGTAGATTTCTCTCATACTAGGTGACTTCAACTATCCCCCATTAGCTGGGAAAACTATTTATGCACCAATGCACTGGCCCAACGCTTCCTGGAATTCATAAATTCCAATGCCCTGGACCAGCTCATTCTTACCCCCAGTAGATTAAGCGACATCCTTGACCTGGTTTATTACTACCATGAGCAACCATTGCTCTACATCAGTAGTCAATTCCTCTCTGGTTAGATCCTACCACAAACTAATCACCATGGAAATCCACATCTCACCCACATCCCCCGCAAAGATATCCACCATTAAAAACTTCTACAAAACTGACTTTGAACTCCTAAAAACAGAGGTGGCTAACTTCACGGCATCCACACCAATGGGAAATAGATGCATGACTGCCGAATCATGCACCAATGCACTGTAAGAACACATACTTAATTGCATGGAACTAGCCATACCCAACAAAACCAAGATGCTCTCCACCAAAAAAGGAAGCCAGTCTGGTGGTCACCTGCCATTAATAAACTCTACAACAGAAGGATGAAACTGTTGCAGAAAAAGGTGAAGTCCCAAGACTGGAAAAATTCCCTTATTAGCCTCAACAAAAAGTTGAGATCCCCTCATTAAAGCCTCCAAAGCCAGCTATGAAGGCAGAATTGTGGCAGACACTAAAAACAACCACAAAGCCTTCTATAGCTGTATCAAGGATCTCCATGCCAATATGCAGATTTGCTCTGAGTTGCTGCACAATGGTACCTCCTATACTGAGCCAACAGATATTGCCAACATACTGGCTGACAGATTCAGTGCCAACTTTACCCCCCCAAAAAAGACCTGTCTCAATACCAGAAGAATGCCAGGCACCCAACATTACTGCAGCACAGGTTAAAGCTGCATTGTCTAAGGCTAAGAAAACAGCTTCCATGGGACCTAACAATATCCCTGGCTGTGTTCTACATGAATTACAAAGTGAACTGGCACCACATCTGTGTGCTGTGTTCACTCACAGCCTCACCTCAGGCTTTGTCCCTACCAAATGGCACACTGCTACAGTCATCCCTCTTCATAAAGGAGGAGCGACTGCAGACCCTGTAAATTATTGCCCCATTAGCCTGATGCATCTGATATGTAAGGCTATGGAGCGGATCATCATGGACCTAATTAACAAGGATATAGGGAATCTCCAAACTCTAGATCCCACACAATTTGTTTTTTTGAAAGGTAGATTATGCCTGCTCAACCTGGTTGATTTCTTTGAGTCAGTCACCAGA